>NC_074689.1:36790799-36945799 GCF_029448725.1 Salvelinus fontinalis
TAATACAGGGTCAACTACAGGGTCAACTACAGGGTCAACTACAGGGTCTAATACAGGGTCTAAAAACAGGGTCAACTACAGGGTCTAATACAGGGTCTAATACAGGGTCTAATACAGGGTCAAGTACAGGGTCTAATACAGGATCAACTACAGGGTCAACTACAGGGTCTAATACAGGGTCAAGTACAGGGTCTAGTACAGGGTCTAATACAGGGTCAAGTACAGGGTCAACTACAGGGTCAACTACAGGGTCAACTACAGGGTCAACTACAGGGTCTAATACAGGGTGAAGTACAGGGTCAACTACAGGATCAACTACAGGGTCTAATACAGGGTCTAATACAGGGTCTAGTACAGGGTCTAATACAGGGTCTAATACAGGGCCAACTACAGGGTCTAATACAGGGTCTAATACAGGGTCTAATACAGGGTAAACTACAGGGTCTAATACAGGGTCTAATACAGGGACTAATACAGGGCCAACTACAGGGTCTAATACAGGGTCTAATACAGGGTCTAATACAGGGTCTAATACAGGGACTAATACAGGGCCAACTACAGGGTCTAATACAGGGTCTAATACAGGGTCAACTACAGGGTCAACTACAGGGTCAACCACAGGGTCAACTACAGGGTCTAATACAGGGCCAACTACAGGGTCTAATACAGGGTCTAATACAGGGTCTAGTACAGGGACTAATACAGGGCCAACTACAGGGTCTAATACAGGGTCTAATACAGGGTCTAATACAGGGTCTAATACAGGGACTAATACAGGGCCAACTACAGGGTCTAATACAGGGTCTAATACAGGGTCAACTACAGGGTCAACTACAGGGTCAACCACAGGGTCAACTACAGGGTCTAATACAGGGCCAACTACAGGGTCTAATACAGGGTCTAATACAGGGTCTAGTACAGGGACTAATACAGGGCCAACTACAGGGTCAACTACAGGGTCGACTACAGGGTAAACTACAGGGTCTAATATAGGGTCAACTACAGGATCAACTACAGGGTAAAATACAGGGTCAACTACAGGGTCTAATACAGGGTCTAATACAGGGTCTAATACAGGGTCTACTACAGGGTCAACTACAGGGTCTAATACAGGGTCTAATACAGGGTATAATACAGGGCCAACAACAGGGTCAACTACAGGGTATAATACAGGGCCAACAACAGGGTCAACTACACGTTCAACTACAGGGTCAACTACAGGGTCTAATACAGGGCCAACAACAGGGTCAACTACAGGGTCAACTACAGGGTCAACTACAGGGTCTAATACAGGGTCTAATACAGGGTCTACTACAGGGCCAACTACAGGGTCTAATACAGGGTCTAATACAGGGTCTAATACAGGGTCTAATACAGGGTCTACTACAGGCTCAACTACAGGGTCTAATATAGGGTCAACTACAGGATCAACTACAGGGTCTAATACAGGGTCAACTACAGGGTCTAATACAGGGTCTAATACAGGGTCTAATACAGGGCCTAATACAGGGTCAACTACAGGGTCAACTATAGGGTCTAATACAGGGTCTAATACAGGGCCAACTACAGGGTCAACTACAGGATCTAATACAGGGTCTAATACAGGGCCAACTACAGGGTCTAATACAGGGTCTAATACAGGGCCAACTACAGGGTCTAATACAGGGCCAACTACAGGGTCTAATACAGGGCCAACTACAGGGTCTAATACAGGGCCAACTACAGGGTCAACTACAGGGTCTAATACAGGGTCTAATACAGGGCCAACTACAGGGTCTAATACAGGGTCTAATACAGGGCCAACTACAGGGTCTAATACAGGGTCTAATACAGGGACAAATACAGGGTCAACTACAGGGTCTAATACAGGGCCAACTACAGGGTCTAATACAGGGTCTAATTCAGGGTCTAATACAGGGACTAATACAGGGACTAATACAGGGTCAACTACAGGGTCTAATACAGGATCAACTACAGGGTCAACTACAGGGTCAACTACAGGGTCAACTACAGGGTCAACTACAGAGTCTAATACAGGGTCTAATACAGGGTCAACTACAGGGTCTAATACAGGGTCAACTACAGGGTCTAATACAGGGTCAACTACAGGGTCAACTACAGGGTCAACTACAGGGTCAACTACAGGGTCTAATACAGGGCCAACTACAGGGTCTAATACAGGGCCAACTACAGGGTCTAATACAGGGTCTAATACAGGGTCTAATACAGGGTCTAGTACAGGGACTAATACAGGGCCACCTACGGAGTTAACTACAGGGTTAACTACAGGGTAAACTACAGGGTCTAATACAGGGTCTAATACAGGGTCTACTACAGGGTCAACTACAGGGTCTAATACAGGGTCTAATACAGGGTATAATACAGGGCCAACAACAGGGTCAACTACAGGGTATAATACAGGACCAACAACAGGGTCAACTACACGTTCAACTACAGGGTCAACTACAGGGTCTAATACAGGGCCAACAACAGGGTCAACTACAGGGTCAACTACAGGGTCAACTACAGGGTCTAATACAGGGTCTAATACAGGGTCTACTACAGGGCCAACTACAGGGTCTAATACAGGGTCTAATACAGGGTCTAATACAGGGTCTAATACAGGGTCTACTACAGGGTCAACTACAGGGTCTAATATAGGGTCAACTACAGGATCAACTACAGGGTAAAATACAGGGTCAACTACAGGGTCTAATACAGGGTCTAATACAGGGTCTAATACAGGGCCTAATACAGGGTCAACTACAGGGTCAACTATAGGGTCTAATACAGGGTCTAATACAGGGCCAACTACAGGGTCAACTACAGGATCCAATACAGGGTCTAATACAGGGCCAACTACAGGGTCTAATACAGGGTCTAATACAGGGCCAACTACAGGGTCTAATACAGGGCCAACTACAGGGTCTAATACAGGGCCAACTACAGGGTCTAATACAGGGCCAACTACAGGGTCAACTACAGGGTCTAATACAGGGTCTAATACAGGGCCAACTACAGGGTCTAATACAGGGTCTAATACAGGGCCAACTACAGGGTCTAATACAGGGTCTAATACAGGGACAAATACAGGGTCAACTACAGGGTCTAATACAGGGCCAACTACAGGGTCTAATACAGGGTCTAATACAGGGTCTAATACAGGGTCTAATACAGGGACTAATACAGGGACTAATACAGGGTCAACTACAGGGTCTAATACAGGATCAACTACAGGGTCAACTACAGGGTCAACTACAGGGTCAACTACAGGGTCTAATACAGGGTCTAATACAGGGTCAACTACAGGGTCTAATACAGGGTCAACTACAGGGTCTAATACAGGGTCAACTACAGGGTCAACTACAGGGTCAACTACAGGGTCAACTACAGGGTCTAATACAGGGCCAACTACAGGGTCTAATACAGGGCCAACTACAGGGTCTAATACAGGGTCTAATACAGGGTCTAATACAGGGTCTAATACAGGGTCTAGTACAGGGTCTAATACAGGGTCAACTACAGGATCAACTACAGGGTCTAATACAGGGTCTAATACAGGGTCAACTACAGGATCAACTACAGGGTCTAATACAGGGTCAACTACAGGGTCTAATACAGGGTCAACTACAGGGTCTAATACAGGGTCAACTACAGGGTCAACTACAGGGTCTAATACAGGGTCTAATACAGGGTCTAATACAGGGTCAACTACAGGGTCAACTACAGAATCAAATACAGGGTCTAATACAGGGTCAACTACAGGGTCAACTACAGGGTCTAATACAGAATCAAATACAGGGTCTAATACAGGGTCAACAACAGGGTCAACTACAGGGTCTAATACAGGGTCTAATACAGGGTCTAATACAGGGTCTAATACAGGGTCTAATACAGGGTCTAGTACAGGGACTAATACAGGGTCAACTACAGGATCAACTACAGGGTCTAATACGGGGTCTAATACAGGGACTAATACAGGGCCTAATACAGGGTCAACTACAGGGACTAATACAGGGTCAACTACAGGGTCAACTACAGGGTCAACTACAGGGTCAACTACAGGGTCAACTACAGGATCAACTACAGAATCAAATACAGGGTCTAATATAGGGTCAACTACAGGGTCTAATACAGGAACTAATACAGGGTCAACTACAGGGACTAATACAGGGTCAACTACAGGGTCAACTACAGGGTCAACTACAGGGTCAACTACAGGGTCTAATACAGGGTCTAATACAGGGTCTAATACAGGGTCAACTACAGGGTCAACTACAGGGTCTAATACAGGGTCTAATACAGGGTCTAATACAGGGTCTAATACAGGGACTAATACAGGGTCAACTACAGGGTCAACTACAGGGTCTAATACAGGGTCAACTACAGGGTCAACTACAGGGTCAACTACAGGGTCTAATACAGGGTCTAAAAACAGGGTCAACTACAGGGTCTAATACAGGGTCTAATACAGGGTCTAATACAGGGTCAAGTACAGGGTCTAATACAGGATCAACTACAGGGTCAACTACAGGGTCTAATACAGGGTCAAGTACAGGGTCTAGTACAGGGTCTAATACAGGGTCAAGTACAGGGTCAACTACAGGGTCAACTACAGGGTCAACTACAGGGTCAACTACAGGGTCTAATACAGGGTGAAGTACAGGGTCAACAACAGGATCAACTACAGGGTCTAATACAGGGTCTAATACAGGGTCTAGTACAGGGTCTAATACAGAATCAAATACAGGGTCTAATACAGGGTCTAATACAGGGTCAACTACAGGGTCTAATACAGGGTCTAATACAGGGCCAACTACAGGGTCTAATACAGGGTCTAATACAGGGTCTAATACAGGGTAAACTACAGGGTCTAATACAGGGTCTAATACAGGGACTAATACAGGGCCAACTACAGGGTCTAATACAGGGTCTAATACAGGGTCTAATACAGGGTCTAATACAGGGACTAATACAGGGCCAACTACAGGGTCTAATACAGGGTCTAATACAGGGTCAACTACAGGGTCAACTACAGGGTCAACCACAGGGTCAACTACAGGGTCTAATACAGGGCCAACTACAGGGTCTAATACAGGGTCTAATACAGGGTCTAGTACAGGGACTAATACAGGGCCAACTACAGGGTCAACTACAGGGTCGACTACAGGGTAAACTACAGGGTCTAATATAGGGTCAACTACAGGATCAACTACAGGGTAAAATACAGGGTCAACTACAGGGTCTAATACAGGGTCTAATACAGGGTCTACTACAGGGTCTAATACAGGGTCTAATACAGGGTATAATACAGGGCCAACAACAGGGTCAACTACAAGGTATAATACAGGGCCAACAACAGGGTCAACTACACGTTCAACTACAGGGTCAACTACAGGGTCTAATACAGGGCCAACAACAGGGTCAACTACAGGGTCAACTACAGGGTCAACTACAGGGTCTAATACAGGGTCTAATACAGGGTCTACTACAGGGACAACTACAGGGTCTAATACAGGGTCTAATACAGGGTCTAATACAGGGTCTAATACAGGGTCTACTACAGGCTCAACTACAGGGTCTAATATAGGGTCAACTACAGGATCAACTACAGGGTAAAATACAGGGTCAACTACAGGGTCTAATACAGGGTCTAATACAGGGCCTAATACAGGGTCAACTACAGGGTCAACTATAGGGTCTAATACAGGGTCTAATACAGGGCCAACTACAGGGTCAACTACAGGATCTAATACAGGGTCTAATACAGGGCCAACTACAGGGTCTAATACAGGGTCTAATACAGGGCCAACTACAGGGTCTAATACAGGGCCAACTACAGGGTCTAATACAGGGCCAACTACAGGGTCTAATACAGGGCCAACTACAGGGTCAACTACAGGGTCTAATACAGGGTCTAATACAGGGCCAACTACAGGGTCTAATACAGGGTCTAATACAGGGCCAACTACAGGGTCTAATACAGGGTCTAATACAGGGACAAATACAGGGTCAACTACAGGGTCTAATACAGGGCCAACTACAGGGTCTAATACAGGGTCTAATACAGGGTCTAATACAGGGACTAATACAGGGACTAATACAGGGTCAACTACAGGGTCTAATACAGGATCAACTACAGGGTCAACTACAGGGTCAACTACAGGGTCAACTACAGGGTCTAATACAGGGTCTAATACAGGGTCAACTACAGGGTCTAATACAGGGTCAACTACAGGGTCTAATACAGGGTCAACTACAGGGTCAACTACAGGGTCAACTACAGGGTCAACTACAGGGTCTAATACAGGGCCAACTACAGGGTCTAATACAGGGCCAACTACAGGGTCTAATACAGGGTCTAATACAGGGTCTAATACAGGGTCTAGTACAGGGACTAATACAGGGCCACCTACGGAGTTAACTACAGGGTCAACTACAGGGTAAACTACAGGGTCTAATACAGGGTCTAATACAGGGTCTAATACAGGGCCAACTACAGGGTCTAATACAGGGTCTAATACAGGGTCTAGTACAGGGACTAATACAGGGCCAACTACAGGGTCAACTACAGGGTCGACTACAGGGTAAACTACAGGGTCTAATATAGGGTCAACTACAGGATCAACTACAGGGTAAAATACAGGGTCAACTACAGGGTCTAATACAGGGTCTAATACAGGGTCTAATACAGGGTCTACTACAGGGTCAACTACAGGGTCTAATACAGGGTCTAATACAGGGTATAATACAGGGCCAACAACAGGGTCAACTACAAGGTATAATACAGGGCCAACAACAGGGTCAACTACACGTTCAACTACAGGGTCAACTACAGGGTCTAATACAGGGCCAACAACAGGGTCAACTACAGGGTCAACTACAGGGTCAACTACAGGGTCTAATACAGGGTCTAATACAGGGTCTACTACAGGGACAACTACAGGGTCTAATACAGGGTCTAATACAGGGTCTAATACAGGGTCTAATACAGGGTCTACTACAGGCTCAACTACAGGGTCTAATATAGGGTCAACTACAGGATCAACTACAGGGTAAAATACAGGGTCAACTACAGGGTCTAATACAGGGTCTAATACAGGGTCTAATACAGGGCCTAATACAGGGTCAACTACAGGGTCAACTATAGGGTCTAATACAGGGTCTAATACAGGGCCAACTACAGGGTCAACTACAGGATCTAATACAGGGTCTAATACAGGGCCAACTACAGGGTCAACTACAGGATCTAATACAGGGTCTAATACAGGGCCAACTACAGGGTCTAATACAGGGTCTAATACAGGGCCAACTACAGGGTCTAATACAGGGCCAACTACAGGGTCTAATACAGGGCCAACTACAGGGTCTAATACAGGGCCAACTACAGGGTCAACTACAGGGTCTAATACAGGGTCTAATACAGGGCCAACTACAGGGTCTAATACAGGGTCTAATACAGGGCCAACTACAGGGTCTAATACAGGGTCTAATACAGGGACAAATACAGGGTCAACTACAGGGTCTAATACAGGGCCAACTACAGGGTCTAATACAGGGTCTAATACAGGGTCTAATACAGGGACTAATACAGGGACTAATACAGGGTCAACTACAGGGTCTAATACAGGATCAACTACAGGGTCAACTACAGGGTCAACTACAGGGTCAACTACAGGGTCTAATACAGGGTCTAATACAGGGTCAACTACAGGGTCTAATACAGGGTCAACTACAGGGTCTAATACAGGGTCAACTACAGGGTCAACTACAGGGTCAACTACAGGGTCAACTACAGGGTCTAATACAGGGCCAACTACAGGGTCTAATACAGGGCCAACTACAGGGTCTAATACAGGGTCTAATACAGGGTCTAATACAGGGTCTAGTACAGGGACTAATACAGGGCCACCTACGGAGTTAACTACAGGGTCAACTACAGGGTAAACTACAGGGTCTAATACAGGGTCTAATACAGGGTCTACTACAGGGTCAACTACAGGGTCTAATACAGGGTCTAATACAGGGTATAATACAGGGCCAACAGCAGGGTCAACTACAGGGTATAATACAGGACCAACAACAGGGTCAACTACACGTTCAACTACAGGGTCAACTACAGGGTCTAATACAGGGCCAACAACAGGGTCAACTACAGGGTCAACTACAGGGTCAACTACAGGGTCTAATACAGGGTCTAATACAGGGTCTACTACAGGGCCAACTACAGGGTCTAATACAGGGTCTAATACAGGGTCTAATACAGGGTCTAATACAGGGTCTACTACAGGGTCAACTACAGGGTCTAATATAGGGTCAACTACAGGATCAACTACAGGGTAAAATACAGGGTCAACTACAGGGTCTAATACAGGGTCTAATACAGGGTCTAATACAGGGCCTAATACAGGGTCAACTACAGGGTCAACTATAGGGTCTAATACAGGGTCTAATACAGGGCCAACTACAGGGTCAACTACAGGATCTAATACAGGGTCTAATACAGGGCCAACTACAGGGTCTAATACAGGGTCTAATACAGGGCCAACTACAGGGTCTAATACAGGGCCAACTACAGGGTCTAATACAGGGCCAACTACAGGGTCTAATACAGGGCCAACTACAGGGTCAACTACAGGGTCTAATACAGGGTCTAATACAGGGCCAACTACAGGGTCTAATACAGGGTCTAATACAGGGCCAACTACAGGGTCTAATACAGGGTCTAATACAGGGACAAATACAGGGTCAACTACAGGGTCTAATACAGGGCCAACTACAGGGTCTAATACAGGGTCTAATACAGGGTCTAATACAGGGTCTAATACAGGGACTAATACAGGGACTAATACAGGGTCAACTACAGGGTCTAATACAGGATCAACTACAGGGTCAACTACAGGGTCAACTACAGGGTCAACTACAGGGTCTAATACAGGGTCTAATACAGGGTCAACTACAGGGTCTAATACAGGGTCAACTACAGGGTCTAATACAGGGTCAACTACAGGGTCAACTACAGGGTCAACTACAGGGTCAACTACAGGGTCTAATACAGGGCCAACTACAGGGTCTAATACAGGGCCAACTACAGGGTCTAATACAGGGTCTAATACAGGGTCTAATACAGGGTCTAATACAGGGTCTAGTACAGGGTCTAATACAGGGTCAACTACAGGATCAACTACAGGGTCTAATACAGGGTCTAATACAGGGTCAACTACAGGATCAACTACAGGGTCTAATACAGGGTCAACTACAGGGTCTAATACAGGGTCAACTACAGGGTCTAATACAGGGTCAACTACAGGGTCAACTACAGGGTCTAATACAGGGTCTAATACAGGGTCTAATACAGGGTCAACTACAGGGTCAACTACAGGGTCAACTACAGAATCAAATACAGGGTCTAATACAGGGTCAACTACAGGGTCAACTACAGGGTCTAATACAGAATCAAATACAGGGTCTAATACAGGGTCAACTACAGGGTCAACTACAGGGTCTAATACAGGGTCTAATACAGGGTCTAATACAGGGTCTAATACAGGGTCTAGTACAGGGACTAATACAGGGTCAACTACAGGATCAACTACAGGGTCTAATACGGGGTCTAATACAGGGACTAATACAGGGCCTAATACAGGGTCAACTACAGGGACTAATACAGGGTCAACTACAGGGTCAACTACAGGGTCAACTACAGGGTCAACTACAGGGTCAACTACAGGATCAACTACAGAATCAAATACAGGGTCTAATATAGGGTCAACTACAGGGTCTAATACAGGGACTAATACAGGGTCAACTACAGGGACTAATACAGGGTCAACTACAGGGTCAACTACAGGGTCAACTACAGGGTCAACTACAGGGTCTAATACAGGGTCTAATACAGGGTCTAATACAGGGTCAACTACAGGGTCAACTACAGGGTCTAATACAGGGTCAACTACAGGGTCTAATACAGGGACTAATACAGGGTCTAATACAGGGTCAACTACAGGATTAACTACAGGGTCTAATACAGGGTCTAATACAGGGTCAACTACAGGGTCAACTACAGGGTCTAATACAGGGCCAACTACAGGGTCAACTACAGGGTCTAATACAGGGTCAACTACAGGGTCTAATACAGGGTCTAATACAGGGTCAACTACAGGGTCAACTACAGGGTCTAATACAGGGTCTAATACAGGGTCAACTACCGGGTCAACTACAGGGACTAATACAGGGTCTAATACAGGGTCTAATAAAGGGTCAACTACAGGGTCAACTACAGGGTCGAATACAGGGTCAACTACAGGGTCAACTACAGGGTCTAATACAGGGTCAACTACAGGGTCTAATACAGGGTCAACTACAGGGTCTAATACAGGGTCTAATACAGGGTCTAATACAGGGTCAACTACAGGGTCAACTACAGGGTCAACTACAGGGTCTAATACAGGGTCTAATACAGGGCCAACTACAGGGTCTAATACAGGGTCTAATACAGGGCCAACTACAGGGTCTAATACAGGGTCAACTACAGGGTCTAATACAGGGTCAACTACAGGGTCTAATACAGGGTCTAATACAGGGCCAACTACAGGTTCTAATACAGGGTCTAATACAGGTTCTAATACAGGGCCAACTACAGGGTCTAATACATGGTCTAATACAGGTTCTAATACAGGGTCTAATACAGGGTCTAATACAGGGTCTAATACAGGGACTAATACAGGGACTAATACAGGGTCTAATACAGGGTCAACTACAGGGTCAACTACAGGGTCAACTACAGGGTCTAATACAGGGTCAACTACAGGGTCAACTACAGGGTCAACTACAGGGTCAAATACAGGGTCAACTACAGGGTCTAATACAGGGTCAACTACAGGGTCAACTACAGGGTATAATACAGGGTCAACTACAGGGTCTAATACAGGGTCAACTACAGGGTCAAATACAGGGTCAACTACAGGGTCTAATACAGGGTCAACTACAGGGTCAACTACAGGGTATAATACAGGGTCAACTACAGGGTTTAATACAGGGTCAACTACAGGGTCTAATACAGGGTCTAATACAGGGTCTAATACAGGGTCAACTACAGGGTCAACTACAGGGTCTAATACAGGGTCAACTACAGGATATTTTATAATATCATGTAGGATACCATCAACACCACAGGTCATTTTGGGTTGGAGGATTTGTATTTTGTCCTGTAATTCATTCAACGTAATTGGAGAATCCAGTGCATTCTGGTAGTCTTTAACTTCTTCTGAATAGGGGGCGCTGTTTTCACTTTGGGAAAAGATCGTGCCCAAATTAAACTGCCTCGTACTCTATTCCAGATCATACAATATGCATATTATTATTACTATTGGATAGAAAACACTCTCAAGTTTCTAAAACTGTTTGAATTATATCTGTGAGTAAAACAGAACTCATTTGGCAGCAAACTTCCCGACAGGAAGTGAAAAATCTGAAAACGAGGCTCTGTTTCAGGGCCTGCCTATTGAATTGCCTTATATTTATGGATATGCATGCACTGCATACGCCTTCCACTAGATGTCAACAGGCAGTGGAAGGTGGAATGGGGTGTCTAGCTTGATCTGAGGTCGAATAAGAGCTTTTGGAATGACGTGTCCAGAATTTCCTTTCTCTACCTAGGCGCGGGAAGCACCTCCATATTGTCTTATGATAAGCGTTCGGTATACACGGCTAATATCTCCGGCTCTGATTTTATTTGATACATGTGATAATATCATCGTAAAGTATGTTTTTTCAACCGAGTTTTATCAGATTATTTAATGTTTATTGGGACTTTTGGAGTTTTCCGTTCTCTGCGTCGAGAGAAATTGGGAACGTCATCAACATTGTGGCACGAATTCGATAGGAGAAAAGGACATTCTAAAACCAAACAACGATTTATTCTTGACCAAGGACTCCTTGTACAAGATTCTGATGGAAGCTCAGCAAAAGTAAGAACAATTTATGATGTTATTTCGTATTTCTGTGTAAAATGTTGAGTCCTATTATCCGCCGTTTTGGCGGGCGCTGTCTCGCTATAACGTAAGCTGTTTGTTATGGTAAAGTTATTTTTAAAAATTTAACACGGCGGTTGCATTAATAACCAGTGTATCTTTCATTTGCCATACAACAAGTATTTTTATGTAAAGTTTATGATGAGTTCTTTGGTCAGATTAGGTGAGTGTCCAAAATAGATCCGGACATTCTGGTGAATCAATGCTATATATTCACAATGTATAACCACGGTTTGCAGCTCTAAATATGCACATTTTCGAACGAAACATAAGTGTATTGTATAAGCTGATGTTATAAGACTGTCATCTGATGAAGTTGGTCAAGGTTAGTGATTAATTTTACATCTTTTGCTGGTTTTTGCGATCGCTACCTTTTGCTGCTAATAAATGCATTTGTGAGTTTGGCTATTGTGGTAAGCTAATATAAGGCTATATTGTGTTTTCGCTGTAAAACACTTAAAAAAACGGAAATATTGGCTGGATTCACAAGATGTTTATCTTTCATTTGCTGTACACCATGTATTTTTCATAAATGTTTTATGATGAGTATTTAGGTATTTCACGTTGCTCTCTGTAATTATTCTGGCTGCTTTGGTGATATTTTTGATGGTAGCTGCAATGTAAAACTATGATTTATACCTCAAATATGCACATTTTCGAACAAAACATACATGTATTGTATAACATGCTATAAGACTGTCATCTGATGAAGTTGTTTCTTGGTTAGTGACTAATTATACCTCTATTTGGTCGGTTTTGTGATAGCTACCTATGCGGTAGAAAAATTGTGAAAATATCAGTCTTTTGCTATTGTGGTTAGCTAATAGAAATACATATTGTGTTTTCGCTGTAAAACATTTTAAAAATCGGAAATGATGGCTGGATTCACAAGATGTTTATCTTTCATTTGCTGTATTGGACTTGTGATTTCATGAAAATTATATTATATGATATCCCTGTCGCGTTAGGCTAGGCTATGCTAGTCAGCTTTTTTGATGAGGATGATCCCGGATCCGGGAGAGAGAAGCAGTAGAGGTTTTAATAGCTGATTCTAAGATTTGTATTTGATTATGTATATGTTTTTGCTGTTTGTTCTTTGTTATAGAGCCAAAAAGATTGGAAAAGTTGTTTATCCACACATTTCCATTTCGGATAGATAACTCTTTGTGTTTTTGTTTGTTTAGTGTGTTCCAATTTTCCCAGAACTGGTTAGATTCTACGGATTCTTCAATTACATTGAGCTGATTTCTGACGTTGTCACGACTTCCGCCGAAATCGGCAGTCAACGTCACCGGTCTTCTAGCCATCGCCGCTCCACCTTTCATTTTCCATTTGTTTTGTCTTGGTTTTCCGCACACCTGGTTCACATTCCCTCATCTGACTAATGTATATTACCCACTGTCCCCCCCCCCCCATGTCTGTGTGTGGAATTGTTTGTTTGTTATGTGTGGTTCACGCGGCGTGACGTGATGGCTTCGGTGATGTCATCTAGGACGGGTTGGACATCCTTCTGTCCGCTGCTACAGTATGACCTCATCAGAGCCATGTGTTTGTCGAAGTGGGCGTGGCCATAGTCCTCCTGGAAACCAGGGGGTGCCTCGCGCCACAGTTTATCAGCCGTGGTCATCACAATGTCCCGGGTCAGGGTATGTGTTTGACCCCGTGTGTTTTTTTTATTGTACCGTTTGTGTACTTTGGCCGTTATCGCTGTTTTCCTTGGGCATGAATAAAGTGTGCCTGTTGTCACCCATCTCTGCTCTCCTGCACCTGACTTACCTTCAAGCAGTTGCGCACAACGTGACAGTTCCTTATTTGTCCACGGTGTATTTCTGTATTGTTCTGGTGATTCACCATAGTGAAGGTGTTGACTCAGGTTTTCTGGATCGCTATGTTTTTGGTTGGATAAGTTTCTCAATTTCTTTCTTGAGTTTTTGCATTCTTCATCAAACCATTTATCATTGTTGTTAATTCTCTTAGGTTGTCTGCTTGACATTTTTAGATTTGATAGTGAAGCTGAAAGGTCAAATATACTGTTTAGGTTTTCTACTGCCAAGTTTACAACTTCATTATTACATTTGAACGTTTTGCCCAGGAAGTTGTCTAAAAGGGATTAAATTTGTTGTTGCCTAATTGTTTCTTTGGTAGGTTTCTATACTACTTTCCTTCCATCAAAGGCATTTCTTAATATTCTTCCGTTCCTTTGGCTTTGATGCCTCATGATTGAGTATTACTCTGTTCAAGTAGACTGTGCTTTTGCTGTGATCTAATAGGGGTGTCAGTGGACTGACTGTGAATGCTCTGAGAGACTCTGGGTTGAGTATTACTCTGTTCAAGTAGATTGTGATTTTGCTGTGATCTGACAAAGGTGTCAGTGGACTGACTGTGAATGCTCTGAGAGACTTTGGGTTGAGGTCAGTGATAAAGTATTCTGCAGTACTACTGCCAAGAGATGAGCTATAGGTGTACCTACCATAGGAGCTTCGTTGAAGCCTACCATTGACTATGTACATACCCAGCGTCCGACAGAGCTGCAGGAGTGACACATTTTTGTTGGTTATGTTGTCATAGTTGTGCCTAGGGGGACATATGCGGGAGGGAATGCTGTCACCTCCAGGTAGGTGTTTGTCCCCCTGTGTGCTGAGGGTGTCAGGTTCTTGTAAAGTTCTGACATTTAGGTCACCAGACTAGTACATGTCCCTGGGCCTAGAAATGGTTGATTTCCCCCTCCAGGATGGAGAAGCTGTCATCATTAAAGTATGGGGATTCTAGTGGGGGGAAATAGGTAGCACACAGGAGGATATTTTTCTCTGTTGAGATAATTTCCTTATTTATATATCTCTCTCTCTCTCTGTGTTTGTCTCTGTCTCTCTCTCTCTGTATCTGTTTGTGTTGATATCTCTCTCTGTCACACTATCTCATTCTCTCTTTTTGAAGAGCATTTCCTTATGATAACTACAAAACAATATTTACATAATTTACATGGGACTTCATTCAGCATGTCATTTGGTCAACAGAAACCCAACCTACAGTGTGAAGGATTCCCCTCACTACTATAGATACAGTATAGCTGTCATACTACAACGTGAGACAGTATGGAGTGAGATCATGCTAACCCAACTAGCATATCGCTTCACTTTAGTCAACAGCCAGAAATAGAGTCTGTCCCATTGTGAGTAGTGAGTCACAGAATTCCCCCCTGTGTCTGTCACACACACACACACACACGCACGCGCACGCACACGCACACGCACACGCACACGCACACGCACACGCACGCACGCACACACACACACACACACACACACACACACACACACACACACACACACACACACACACACACACACACGCACACACACACACACAAATACACACCGAGATCAGATGACACCACACCATACTGACACATTCACAGCACAGCAGTGTATTACTCAAGAGGTCGTTGTGGTGATGACATACGACGTCTAACATGTGTCACTGGCCTGACGTGAGGAGCTAGAACGAGCAGAGAGAGAGAGAGAGAGATGTCAACAGAAACAGGATAGGATAGGAGTCTTATGAGTGGTTGATGGATTTGCATGTTGACTGTCTGCAAATCACGGGAATTAAAATATTACAATTTTAATTTGGGGTGTACTAAGTTGGAGGCCAGAAAACCCCCCAAATTACCTGTCAAGGGTTGAAAGCAGGTCTGGAAACAGTATTTAGTCAACAGAGAGTTGATTTTAAGTAGTGAAAGTCTCCCAGTTATGAGTGAGGTAAAGTGGATGTAGCAGAAACTTAAAAAGCAACACAACACCCTACAGCCTCTAGACCAGGGATAGGCAACTTAACAACACCCTACAGCCTCTAGACCAGGGATAGGCAACTTAACAACACCCTACAGCCTCTAGACCAGGGATAGGCAACTTAACAACACCCTACAGCCTCTAGACCAGGGATAGGCAACTTAACAACACCCTACAGCCTCTAGACCAGGGATAGGCAACTTAACAACACCCTACAGCCTCTAGACCAGGGATAGGCAACTTAACAACACCCTACAGCCTCTAGACCAGGGATAGGCAACTTAACAACACCCTACAGCCTCTAGACCAGGGATAGGCAACTTAACAACACCCTACAGCCTCTAGACCAGGGATAGGCAACTTAACAACACCCTACAGCCTCTAGACCAGGGATAGGCAACTTAACAACACCCTACAGCCTCTAGACCAGGGATAGGCAACTTAACAACACCCTACAGCCTCTAGACCAGGGATAGGCAACTTAACAACACCCTTCAGCCTCTAGACCAGGGATAGGCAACTTAACAACACCCTACAGCCTCTAGACCAGGGATAGGCAACTTAACAAGCAACACAACACCCTACAGCCTCTAGACCAGGGATAGGCAACTTAACAAGCAACACAACACCCTACAGCCTCTAGACCAGGGATAGGCAACTTAACAACACCCTAGAAGCTCTAGACCAGGGATAGGCAACTTAACAACACCCTACAGCCTCTAGACCAGGGATAGGCAACTTAACAACACCCTACAGCCTCTAGACCAGGGATAGGCAACTTAACAACACCCTACAGCCTCTAGACCAGGGATAGGCAACTTAACAAGCAACACAACACCCTACAGCCTCTAGACCAGGGATAGGCAACTTAACAACACCCTTCAGCCTCTAGACCAGGGATAGGCAACTTAACAACACCCTACAGCCTCTAGACCAGGGATAGGCAACTTAACAACACCCTACAGCCTCTAGACCAGGGATAGGCAACTTAACAACACCCTACAGCCTCTAGACCAGGGATAGGCAACTTAACAACACCCTACAGCCTCTAGACCAGGGATAGGCAACTTAACAAGCAACACAACACCCTACAGCCTCTAGACCAGGGATAGGCAACGTAACAACACCCTACAGCCTCTAGACCAGGGATAGGCAACTTAACAAGCAACACAACACCCTACAGCCTCTAGACCAGGGATAGGCAACCTAACAAGCAACACAACACCCTTCAGCCTCTAGACCAGGGATAGGCAACTTAACAAGCAAGACAACACCCTACAGCCTCTAGACCAGGGATAGGCAACTTAACAAGCAACACAACACCCTACAGCCTCTAGACCAGGGGTAGGCAACTTAACAACACCCTACAGCCTCTAGATCAGGGATAGGCAACTTAACAACACCCTTCAGCCTCTAGACCAGGGATAGGCAACTTAACAAGCAACACAACACCCTACAGCCTCTAGACCAGGGGTAGGCAACTTAACAACACCCTACAGCCTCTAGACCAGGGATAGGCAACTTAACAACACCCTACAGCCTCTAGACCAGGGATAGGCAACTTAACAACACCCTACAGCCTCTAGACCAGGGATAGGCAACGTAACAACACCCTACAGCCTCTAGACCAGGGATAGGCAACTTAACAACACCCTTCAGCCTCTAGACCAGGGATAGGCAACTTAACAAGCAACACAACACCCTATAGCCTCTAGACCAGGGGTAGGCAACTTAACAACACATTACAGCCTCTAGACCAGGGATAGGCAACTTAACAACACCCTACAGCCTCTAGACCAGGGATAGGCAACTTAACAACACCCTACAGCCTCTAGACCAGGGATAGGCAACTTACCAAGCAACACAACACCCTACAGCCTCTAGACCAGGGATAGGCAACTTAACAAGCAACACAACACCCTACAGCCTCTAGACCAGGGATAGGCAACTATACAAGCAACACAACACCCTTCTGCCTCTAGACCATGGATAGGCAACTTACAAAGCAACACAACACCCTTCAGCCTCTAGACCAGGGATAGGCAACTTAACAACACCCTACAGCCTCTAGACCAGGGATAGGCAACTTAACAACACCCTTCAGCCTCTAGACCAGGGATAGGCAACTTAACAATACCCTACAGCCTCTAGACCAGGGATAGGCAACTTAACAACACCCTACAGCCTCTAGACCAGGGATAGGCAACTTAACAACACCCTACAGCCTCTAGACCAAGGATAGGCAACTTAACAACACCCTACAGCCTCTAGACCAGGGATAGGCAACTTAACAATACCCTACAGCCTCTAGACCAGGGATAGGCAACTTAACAACACCCTACAGCCTCTAGACCAGGGATAGGCAACTTAACAACACCCTACAGCCTCTAGACCAGGGATAGGCAACTTAACAACACCCTACAGCCTCTAGACCAGGGATAGGCAACTTAACAACACCCTTCAGCCTCTAGACCAGGGATAGGCAACTTAACAATACCCTACAGCCTCTAGACCAGGGATAGGCAACTTAACAACACCCTACAGCCTCTAGACCAGGGATAGGCAACTTAACAACACCCTACAGCCTCTAGACCAAGGATAGGCAACTTAACAACACCCTACAGCCTCTAGACCAGGGATAGGCAACTTAACAATACCCTACAGCCTCTAGACCAGGGATAGGCAACTTAACAACACCCTACAGCCTCTAGACCAGGGATAGGCAACTTAACAACACCCTACAGCCTCTAGACCAGGGATAGGCAACTTAACAACACCCTACAGCCTCTAGACCAGGGATAGGCAACTTAACAACACCCTTCAGCCTCTAGACCAGGGATAGGCAACTTAACAATACCCTACAGCCTCTAGACCAGGGATAGGCAACTTAACAACACCCTACAGCCTCTAGACCAGGGATAGGCAACTTAACAACACCCTACAGCCTCTAGACCAAGGATAGGCAACTTAACAACACCCTACAGCCTCTAGACCAGGGATAGGCAACTTAACAATACCCTACAGCCTCTAGACCAGGGATAGGCAACTTAACAACACCCTACAGCCTCTAGACCAGGGATAGGCAACTTAACAAGCAACACAACACCCTACAGCCTCTAGACCAGGGATAGGCAACTTAACAAGCAACACAACACCCTACAGCCTCTAGACCAGGGATAGGCAACTTAACAAGCAACACAACACCCTACAGCCTCTAGACCAGGGATAGGCAACTTAACAAGCAACACAACACCCTACAGCCTCTAGACCAGGGACAGGCAACTTAACAACACCCTACAGCCTCTAGACCAGGGATAGGCAACTTAACAACACCCTACAGCCTCTAGACCAGGGATAGGCAACTTAACAACACCCTACAGCCTCTAGACCAGGGATAGGCAACTTAACAACACCCTACAGCCTCTAGACCAGGGATAGGCAACGTAACAACACCCTACAGCCTCTAGACCAGGGATAGGCAACTTAACAACACCCTACAGCCTCTAGACCAGGGATAGGCAACTTAACAACACCCTTCAGCCTCTAGACCAGGGATAGGCAACTTAACAACACCCTACAGCCTCTAGACCAGGGATAGGCAACTTAACAACACCCTTCAGCCTCTAGACCAGGGATAGGCAACTTAACAACACCCTACAGCCTCTAGACCAGGGATAGGCAACTTAACAAGCAACACAACACCCTACAGCCTCTAGACCAGGGATAGGCAACTTAACAACACCCTTCAGCCTCTAGACCAGGGATAGGCAACTTAACAACACCCTTCATTCTCTAGACCAGGGATAGGCAACTTAACAAGCAACACAACACCCTACAGCCTCTAGACCAGGGATAGGCAACTTAACAACACCCTACAGCCTCTAGACCAGGGATAGGCAACTTAACAACACCCTACAGCCTCTAGACCAGGGATAGGCAACTTAACAACACCCTACAGCCTCTAGACCAGGGATAGGCAACTTAACAACACCCTACAGCCTCTAGACCAGGGATAGGCAACTTAACAACACCCTACAGCCTCTAGACCAGGGATAGGCAACTTAACAACACCCTTCATTCTCTAGACCAGGGATAGGCAACTTAACAAGCAACACAACACCCTACAGCCTCTAGACCAGGGATAGGCAACTTAACAACACCCTACAGCCTCTAGACCAGGGATAGGCAACTTAACAACACCCTACAGCTTCTAGACCAGGGATAGGCAACTTACCAAGCAACACAACACCCTACAGCCTCTAGACCAGGGATAGGCAACTTAACAAGCAACACAACACCCTACAGCCTCTAGACCAGGGATAGGCAACTATACAAGCAACACAACACCCTTCAGCCTCTAGACCATGGATAGGCAACTTAACAAGCAACACAACACCCTTCAGCCTCTAGACCAGGGATAGGCAACTTAACAACACCCTACAGCCTCTAGACCAGGGATAGGCAACTTAACAACACTCTACAGCCTCTAGACCAGGGATAGGCAACTTAACAACACCCTACAGCCTCTAGACCAGGGATAGGCAACTTAACAACACCCTACAGCCTCTAGACCAGGGATAGGCAACTTAACAACACCCTTCAGCCTCTAGACCAGGGATAGGCAACTTAACAACACCCTTCAGCCTCTAGACCAGGGATAGGCAACTTAACAACACCCTTCAGCCTCTAGACCAGGGATAGGCAACTTAACAACACCCTACAGCCTCTAGACCAGGGATAGGCAACTTAACAACACCCTACAGCCTCTAGACCAGGGATAGGCAACTTAACAATACCCTACAGCCTCTAGACCAGGGATAGGCAACTTAACAACACCCTACAGCCTCTAGACCAGGGATAGGCAACTTAACAAGCAACACAACACCCTACAGCCTCTAGACCAGGGATAGGCAACTTAACAAGCAACACAACACCCTACAGCCTCTAGACCAGGGATAGGCAACTTAACAAGCAACACAACACCCTACAGCCTCTAGACCAGGGATAGGCAACTTAACAAGCAACACAACACCCTACAGCCTCTAGATCAGGGATAGGCAACTTAACAACACCCTACAGCCTCTAGACCAGGGATAGGCAACTTAACAAGCAACACAACACCCTACAGCCTCTAGACCAGGGATAGGCAACTTAACAAGCAACACAACACCCTACAGCCTCTAGACCAGGCATAGGCAACTTAACAACACCCTACAGCCTCTAGACCAGGGATAGGCAACTTAACAAGCAACACAACACCCTACAGCCTCTAGACCAGGGATAGGCAACTTAACAAGCAACACAACACCCTACAGCCTCTAGACCAGGGATAGGCAACTTAACAAGCAACACAACACCCTACAGCCTCTAGACCAGGGATAGGCAACTTAACAACACCCTTCAGCCTCTAGACCAGGGATAGGCAACTTAACAACACCCTACAGACTCTAGACCAGGGATAGGCAACTTAACAACACCCTACAGCCTCTAGACCAGGGATGGGCAACTTAACAACCCCCTACAGCCTCTAGACCAGGGATAGGCAACTTAACAAGCAACACAACACCCTACAGCCTCTAGACCAGGGATAGGCAACTTAACAACACCCTTCAGCCTCTAGACCAGGGATAGGCAACTTAACAACACCCTACAGCCTCTAGACCAGGGATAGGTAACTTAACAACACCCTTCAGCCTCTAGACCAGGGATAGGCAACTTAACAACACCCTACAGCCTCTAGACCAGGGATAGGCAACTTAACAACACCCTACAGCCTCTAGACCAGGGATAGGCAACTTAACAAGCAACACAACACCCTACAGCCTCTAGACCAGGGATAGGCAACTTAACAACACCCTACAGCCTCTAGACCAGGGATAGGCAACTTAACAACACCCTTCAGCCTCTAGACCAGGGATAGGCAACTTAACAACACCCTACAGACTCTAGACCAGGGATAGGCAACTTAACAACACCCTACAGCCTCTAGACCAGGGATGGGCAACTTAACAACACCCTACAGCCTCTAGACCAGGGATAGGCAACTTAACAACACCCTTCAGCCTCTAGACCAGGGATAGGCAACTTAACAACACCCTACAGCCTCTAGACCAGGGATAGGCAACTTAACAACACCCTACAGCCTCTAGACCAGGGATAGGCAACTTAACAACACCCTTCAGCCTCTAGACCAGGGATAGGCAACTTAACAAGCAACACAACACCCTACAGCCTCTAGACCAGGGATAGGCAACTTAACAAGCAACACAACACCCTACAGACTCTAGACCAGGGATAGGCAACTTAACAAGCAACACAACACGGTACAGCCTATAGACCAGGGATAGGCAACTTAACAACACTCTACAGCCTCTAGATCAGGGATAGGCAACTTAACAAGCAACACAACACCCTACAGCCTCTAGACCAGGGATAGGCAACTTAACAAGCAACACAACACCCTACAGCCTCTAGACCAGGGATAGGCAACTATACAAGCAACACAACACCCTACAGCCTCTAGATCAGGGATAGGCAACTTAACAACACCCTACATTCTCTAGACCAGGGATAGGCAACTTAACAACACCCTTCAGCCTCTAGACCAGGGATAGGCAACTTAACAACACCCTACAGCCTCTAGACCAGGGATAGGCAACTTAACAATACCCTACAGCCTATAGACCAGGGATAGGCAACTTAACAAGCAACACAACACCCTACAGCCTCTAGACCAGGGATAGGCAACTTAACAAGCAACACAACACCCTACAGCCTCTAGACCAGGGATAGGCAACTTAACAACACCCTACAGCCTCTAGACCAGGGATAGGCAACTTAACAACACCCTTCAGCCTCTAGACCAGGGATAGGCAACTTAACAACACCCTTCAGCCTCTAGACCAGGGATAGGCAACTTAACAAGCAACACAACACCCTACAGCCTCTAGACCAGGGATAGGCAACTTAACAAGCAACACAACACCCTACAGCCTCTAGACCAGGGATAGGCAACTTAACAAGCAACACAACACCCTTCAGCCTCTAGACCAGGGATAGGCAAATTAACAAGCAACACAACACCCTACAGCCTCTAGACCAGGGATAGGCAACTTAACAACACCCTACAGCCTCTAGACCAGGGATAGGCAACTTAACAACACCCTTCAGCCTCTAGACCAGGGATAGGCAACTTAACAAGCAACACAACACCCTACAGCCTCTAGACCAGGGATAGGCAACTTAACAACACCCTACAGCCTCTAGACCAGGGATAGGCAACTTAACAAGCAACACAACACCCTACAGCCTCTAGACCAGGGATAGGCAACTTAACAACACCCTACAGCCTCTAGACCAGGGATAGGCAACATAACAACACCCTACAGCCTCTAGACCAGGGATAGGCAACTTAACAACACCCTTCAGCCTCTAGACCAGGGATAGGCAACTTAACAACACCCTTCAGCCTCTAGACCAGGGATAGGCAACTTAACAACACCCTTCAGCCTCTAGACCAGGGATAGGCAACTTAACAACACCCTACAGCCTCTAGACCAGGGATAGGCAACTTAACAACACCCTACAGCCTCTAGACCAGGGATAGGCAACTTAACAACACCCTACAGCCTCTAGACCAGGGATAGGCAACTTAACAACACCCTTCAGCCTCTAGACCAGGGATAGGCAACTTAACAACACCCTACAGCCTCTAGACCAGGGATAGGCAACTTAACAAGCAACACAACACCCTACAGCCTCTAGACCAGGGATAGGCAACTTAACAACACCCTACAGCCTCTAGACCAGGGATAGGCAACTTAACAACACCCTACAGCCTCTAGACCAGGGATAGGCAACTTAACAAGCAACACAACACCCTACAGCCTCTAGACCGGGGATAGGCAACTTAACAACACCCTACAGCCTCTAGACCAGGGATAGGCAACTTAACAACACCCTACAGCCTCTAGACCAGGGATAGGCAACTTAACAACACCCTACAGCCTCTAGACCAGGGATAGGCAACTTAACAACACCCTTCAGCCTCTAGACCAGGGATAGGCAACTTAACAACACCCTACAGCCTCTAGACCAGGGATAGGCAACTTAACAACACCCTACAGCCTCTAGACCAGGGATAGGCAACTTAACAACACCCTACAGCCTCTAGACCAGGGATAGGCAACTTAACAACACCCTTCAGCCTCTAGACCAGGGATAGGCAACTTAACAACACCCTTCAGCCTCTAGACCAGGGATAGGCAACTTAACAACACCCTTCAGCCTCTAGACCAGGGATAGGCAACTTAACAACACTCTACAGCCTCTAGACCAGGGATAGGCAACTTAACAACACCCTACAGCCTCTAGACCAGGGATAGGCAACTTAACAACACCCTACAGCCTCTGGACCAGGGATAGGCAACTTAACAACACCCTTCAGCCTCTAGACCAGGGATAGGCAACTTAACAACACCCTACAGCCTCTAGACCAGGGATAGGCAACTTAACAAGCAACACAACACCCTACAGCCTCTAGACCAGGGATAGGCAACTTAACAACACCCTACAGCCTCTAGACCAGGGATAGGCAACTTAACAACACCCTACAGCCTCTAGACCAGGGATAGGCAACTTAACAACACCCTACAGCCTCTAGACCAGGGATAGGCAACTTAACAACACCCTACAGCCTCTACACCAGGGATAGGCAACTTAACAACACCCTTCAGCCTCTAGACCGGGGATAGGCAACTTAACGACACCCTAGAGCCTCTAGACCAGGGATAGGCAACTTAACAACACCCTACAGCCTCTAGACCAGGGATAGGCAACTTAACAACACCCTTCAGCCTCTAGACCAGGGATAGGCAACTTAACAAGCAACACAACACCCTACAGCCTCTAGACCAGGGATAGGCAACTTAACAACACCCTACAGCCTCTAGACCAGGGATAGGCAACTTAACAAGCAACACAACACCCTACAGCCTCTAGACCAGGGATAGGCAACTTAACAACACCCTACAGCCTCTAGACCAGGGATAGGCAACTTAACAAGCAACACAACACCCTACAGCCTCTAGACCAGGGATAGGCAACTTAACAACACCCTACAGCCTCTAGACCAGGGATAGGCAACTTAACAACACCCTACAGCCTCTAGACCAGGGATAGGCAACTTAACAACACTCTACAGCCTCTAGACCAGGGATAGGCAACTTAACAACACCCTACAGCCTCTAGACCAGGGATAGGCAACTTAACAACACCCTTCAGCCTCTAGACCAGGGATAGGCAACTTAACAAGCAACACAACACCCTACAGCCTCTAGACCAGGGATAGGCAACTTAACAACACCCTACAGCCTCTAGACCAGGGATAGGCAACTTAACAACACCCTACAGCCTCTAGACCAGGGATAGGCAACTTAACAAGCAACACAACACCCTACAGCCTCTAGACCAGGGATAGGCAACTTAACAACACCCTACAGCCTCTAGACCAGGGATAGGCAACTTAACAACACCCTACAGCCTCTAGACCAGGGATAGGCAACTTAACAACACCCTACAGCCTCTAGACCAGGGATAGGCAACTTAACAACACCCTACAGCCTCTAGACCAGGGATAGGCAACTTAACAACACCCTACAGCCTCTAGACCAGGGATAGGCAACTTAACAACACCCTACAGCCTCTAGACCAGGGATAGGCAACTTAACAACACCCTTCAGCCTCTAGACCAGGGATAGGCAACTTAACAAGCAACACAACACCCTACAGCCTCTAGACCAGGGATAGGCAACTTAACAACACCCTACAGCCTCTAGACCAGGGATAGGCAACTTAACAACACCCTACAGCCTCTAGACCAGGGATAGGCAACTTAACAACACCCTACAGCCTCTAGACCAGGGATAGGCAACTTAACAAGCAACACAACACCCTACAGCCTCTAGACCAGGGATAGGCAACTTAACAACACCCTACAGCCTCTAGACCAGGGATAGGCAACTTAACAACACCCTACAGCCTCTAGACCAGGGATAGGCAACTTAACAACACCCTACAGCCTCTAGACCAGGGATAGGCAACTTAACAACACCCTACAGCCTCTAGACCAGGGGTAGGCAACTTAACAACACCCTACAGCCTCTAGACCAGGGATAGGCAACTTAACAACACCCTACAGCCTCTAGACCAGGGATAGGCAACTTAACAACACCCTTCTGCCTCTAGACCAGGGATAGGCAACTTAACAACACCCTACAGCCTCTAGACCAGGGATAGGCAACTTAACAATACCCTACAGCCTCTAGACCAGGGATAGGCAACTTAACAACACCCTTCAGCCTCTAGACCAGGGATAGGCAACTTAACAACACCCTACAGCCTCTAGACCAGGGATAGGCAACTTAACAACACCCTACAGCCTCTAGACCAGGGATAGGCAACTTAACAACACCCTACAGCCTCTAGACCAGGGATAGGCAACTTAACAACACCCTACAGCCTCTAGACCAGGGATAGGCAACTTAACAACACCCTTCAGCCTCTAGACCAGGGATAGGCAACTTAACAACACCCTACAGCCTCTAGACCAGGGATAGGCAACTTAACAAGCAACACAACACCCTACAGCCTCTAGACCAGGGATAGGCAACTTAACAACACCCTACAGCCTCTAGACCAGGGATAGGCAACTTAACAAGCAACACAACACCCTACAGCCTCTAGACCAGGGATAGGCAACTTAACAACACCCTACAGCCTCTAGACCAGGGATAGGCAACTTAACAAGCAACACAACACCCTACAGCCTCTAGACCAGGGATAGGCAACTTAACAACACCCTACAGCCTCTAGACCAGGGATAGGCAACTTAACAACACCCTACAGCCTCTAGACCAGGGATAGGCAACTTAACAACACCCTACAGCCTCTAGACCAGGGATAGGCAACTTAACAACACCCTACAGCCTCTAGACCAGGGATAGGCAACTTAACAACACCCTACAGCCTCTAGACCAGGGATAGGCAACTTAACAACACCCTACAGCCTCTAGACCAGGGATAGGCAACTTAACAAGCAACACAACACCCTACAGCCTCTAGACCAGGGATTGGCAACTTAACAACACCCTACAGCCTCTAGACCAGGGATAGGCAACTTAACAACACCCTACAGCCTCTAGACCAGGGATAGGCAACTTAACAACACCCTACAGCCTCTAGACCAGGGATAGGCAACTTAACAACACCCTACAGCCTCTAGACCAGGGGTAGGCAACTTAACAACACCCTACAGCCTCTAGACCAGGGATAGGCAACTTAACAACACCCTACAGCCTCTAGACCAGGGATAGGCAACTTAACAACACCCTTCAGCCTCTAGACCAGGGATAGGCAACTTAACAAGCAACACAACACCCTACAGCCTCTAGACCAGGGATAGGCAACTTAACAACACCCTACAGCCTCTAGACCAGGGATAGGCAACTTAACAACACCCTACAGCCTCTAGACCAGGGATAGGCAACTTAACAACACCCTACAGCCTCTAGACCAGGGATAGGCAACTTAACAACACCCTTCAGCCTCTAGACCAGGGATAGGCAACTTAACAAGCAACACAACACCCTACAGCCTCTAGACCAGGGATAGGCAACTTAACAACACCCTACAGCCTCTAGACCAGGGATAGGCAACTTAACAACACCCTTCAGCCTCTAGACCAGGGATAGGCAACTTAACAACGCCCTACAGCCTCTAGACCAGGGATAGGCAACTTAACAATACCCTACAGCCTCTAGACCAGGGATAGGCAACTTAACAACACCCTTCAGCCTCTAGACCAGGGATAGGCAACTTAACAACACCCTACAGCCTCTAGACCAGGGATAGGCAACTTAACAACACCCTACAGCCTCTAGACCAGGGATAGGCAACTTAACAACACCCTACAGCCTCTAGACCAGGGATAGGCAACTTAACAACACCCTACAGCCTCTAGACCAGGGATAGGCAACTTAACAACACCCTTCAGCCTCTAGACCAGGGATAGGCAACTTAACAACACCCTACAGCCTCTAGACCAGGGATAGGCAACTTAACAAGCAACACAACACCCTACAGCCTCTAGACCAGGGATAGGCAACTTAACAACACCCTACAGCCTCTAGACCAGGGATAGGCAACTTAACAAGCAACACAACACCCTACAGCCTCTAGACCAGGGATAGGCAACTTAACAACACCCTACAGCCTCTAGACCAGGGATAGGCAACTTAACAAGCAACACAACACCCTACAGCCTCTAGACCAGGGATAGGCAACTTAACAACACCCTACAGCCTCTAGACCAGGGATAGGCAACTTAACAACACCCTACAGCCTCTAGACCAGGGATAGGCAACTTAACAACACCCTACAGCCTCTAGACCAGGGATAGGCAACTTAACAACACCCTACAGCCTCTAGACCAGGGATAGGCAACTTAACAACACCCTACAGCCTCTAGACCAGGGATAGGCAACTTAACAACACCCTACAGCCTCTAGACCAGGGATAGGCAACTTAACAAGCAACACAACACCCTACAGCCTCTAGACCAGGGATAGGCAACTTAACAACACCCTACAGCCTCTAGACCAGGGATAGGCAACTTAACAACACCCTACAGCCTCTAGACCAGGGATAGGCAACTTAACAACACCCTACAGCCTCTAGACCAGGGATAGGCAACTTAACAACACCCTACAGCCTCTAGACCAGGGGTAGGCAACTTAACAACACCCTACAGCCTCTAGACCAGGGATAGGCAACTTAACAACACCCTACAGCCTCTAGACCAGGGATAGGCAACTTAACAACACCCTTCAGCCTCTAGACCAGGGATAGGCAACTTAACAAGCAACACAACACCCTACAGCCTCTAGACCAGGGATAGGCAACTTTGATGGGGGTGGGGTCCATGCCCCACAGCATGAGGGGCTGGAAATTCTACACATTTTGCCATGGGGCAGAGAGAAGAATTTGCAATTTTATAACTCATTTTATGCAATTCTACTCATTTAGCCATGGGGCAGAGGGGAAAATTAGTTTTGTTTTTTTTACAGCTAATTTCCTGCAATCCTACAGATTTAGGGTGGAAAGAGATGTTTGCAGTTTTTAGTATGATATCTGAGTGAGACTGACTAACAAAATCAATGGGGGCCCCCCCGGGCAGTAATTCCACCATGATAACAAGTTTAGATAGCTGGCCAATAAACTAATTTAGCAATCTAATAAAAATGTTAGCTGACGTGAGCTAATTGAGTGACTGTCAGTGACTGACATAACATGAGAAAAACTGCTGAGAAACAACCACATTTCTACATTTTCACCTTTTATATTCCACTATTCTAACCGTGAACAGTAACGTGCTGACTAAACCATAAATGTACACATACATGTCATTCAAATAATTTAATCCAAACTAATCGCTTGACACGCTGCAAGTCCCGCCTCTCCCATCTCCTCATTGGTTGTTAGGAGCATATACCCACGTGGGTGATTGAAAGATGAACTGAGGTTCACACTCCAGTCCAGTTGGTGGTGGTAATGCACCTTAAAGTTGGTTGCCAACCACCATATAAAGTCCACAGAAGAAGAAGAAGAAGAAGAAGAAGAAGAAGAAGAAGAAGAAGAAGAAGAAGAAGAAGAAGAAGAAGAAGAAGAAGAAGACTGAACAAGGAGACTTAACAAGGAGACTGAACAAGGAGACTTAACAAGGAGACTGAATAAGGGGACTGAACAAGGAGACTGAACAAGGAGACTGAATAAGGAGACTGAACAAGGAGACTGAATAAGGGGACTGAACTAGGAGACTGAAGAAGGAGACTGAATAGGGAGACTTAACAAGGAGTCTGAATAAGGGGACTGAACAAGGAGACTGAACAAGGAGACTGAATAAGGAAACTGAACAAGGAG
The DNA here is from genome assembly GCF_029448725.1 of Salvelinus fontinalis. NCBI lineage: Eukaryota > Metazoa > Chordata > Actinopteri > Salmoniformes > Salmonidae > Salvelinus > Salvelinus fontinalis. Next base: position 36,820,597 of record NC_074689.1, read on the forward strand.
ACTTAACAAGGAGTCTGAATAAGGGGACTGAACAAGGAGACTTAACAAGGAGACTGAATAAGGGGACTGAACAAGGAGACTGAACAAGGAGACTGAATAAGGGGACTGAACAAGGAGACTGAACAAGGAGACTGAACAAGGAGACTGAACAAGGAGTCTGAATAAGGGGACTGAACAAGGAGACTGAACAAGAAGACTGAACAAGAAGACTGAACAAGGAGACTTAACAAGGAGACTGAACAAGGAGACTGAACAAGGAGACTGAACAAGGAAACTGAACAAGGAGAGATTCATCAAAGAAAACAAACTAAAAACAATCTATGTTTCCCCTTTTATCTGTGGAGTGTAATTGTACTTGTAATTGTAATTGTCGGAGAAGAGAAACACACACAATTTTGTGTGACTCAAAACGGGTCTAAAGTCTACGAAGATCCAGCAAAAAAAGAGGGAGGTAAAATAACAACTTAATGTTTATCTCCGAGGACAGATTAACTAGCAACAGCTAGCTAGCTAAATGTAGCTGAAGGGGTTCACGTGTGTGTTCGACCTGTCCCCAAATTAATATAGTCGGTTCACAGTTGGTTTTGGTATTTTAACCTGTGTGTCATAAACGCGTCTGGTGTGGATAGATAAAATCAACACGCACACGATGGCGGACGCGAGCGCGGAGCCAGTTTGAACAGCATGTAAGTTGAGACCCCGACTGAGTGGAAATCGATCTGAGGGCCTTCAAAAATGGGGTCGGCAGTTTTCCCATCCCTGCTCTAGACGCTAAGACAAACACAGCAGAGAAAAACGTTCAGGAAGTCTTTGTCTGACTCCAAAATGACCCCCTGTTCCCTATATAGTGCACTACTTTTAACCAGAGCTATTGAGAGAATAGGGCCCTATACAGGGAATACAGGGAATAGGGCACTATATGAGGAAGAGAGCGCTGTATAGGGAATAGGGCACTATATAAGGAATACGACACTATATATAGGGAATAGGGCCCTATATAGGGAATAGGGCACTATACAGGGAATAGGGCACTGTATAGGGAATAGGACACTACATAGGGAATAGGGCACTATACAGGGAATAGGGCACTATACAGGGAATAGGACACTACATAGGGAATAGGGCCCTATATAAGGAATACGACACTATATATAGGGAATAGGGCCCTATATAGGGAATAGGGCGCTATATACGGAATAGGGCACTATATAGGGGAAAAGGCAGTATATAGGGAATAGGGTAATATATAGAGAATAGGTCACTATTTAAAAAAAAAATGTAACCTTTCTTTTTTAACCTTTATTTATTGATATTTTTACCCTTTATTTACAATGATGGCCTACCCCGGCCAAATAGGGCACTGTATAGGGAATAGGGTGTAATTTGGTATGCAGACTTTGTGCCGTGGCATACCCAACCGTCTCTCTCTACCAGTCAGTCACACTGCGTTACCTACCCTAACCCTCCTCTAACCCTCCTCTAACACTCCTCTAACATCCCCTAACCCTCCTCTAACATCATCTAACACTCCTCCAACATCCCCTAACCCTCCTCTAACCCTCCTCTAACCCTCCTCTAACCCTCCTCTAACCCTCCTCTAACCCTCCCCTAACCCTCCTCTAACCCTCCTCTAACCCTCCTCCAACCCTCCCCTAACCCTCCTCTAACCCCCCCTAACCCTCCCCTAACCCTCCCCTAACCCTCCTCTAACATCACCTAACACTCCCCTAACCCTCCTCCAACCCTCCCCTAACCCTCCTCCAACCCTCCCCTAACCCTCCTCTAACCCCCCCTAACCCCCCCTAACCCTCCCCTAACCCTCCCCTAACACTCCTCTAACCATCCCCTAACCCTCCTCTAACCCTCCGCCAACCCTCCCCTAACCCTCCTCTAACATCACCTAACACTCCCCTAACCCTCCTCCAACCCTCCCCTAACCCTCCTCCAACCCTCCCCTAACCCTCCTCTAACCCCCCCTAACCCCCCCTAACCCCCCCTAACCCTCCCCTAACCCTCCCCTAACCCTCCTCCAACCCTCCCCTAACCCTCCTCTAACCCTCCTCTAACCCTCCCCTAACCCTCCCCTAACCCTCCCCTAACCCTACCCTAACCCTTTTCTAACCCTCCTCTAACCCTCCCCTAACCCTCTCCTAACCCTCCTCTAACCCTCCCCTAACCCTCTCCTAACCCTCCTCTAACCCTACCCTAACCCTCCTCTAACCCTCCCCTAACCCTCCCCTAACCCTACCCTAACCCTCTTCTAACCCTCCTCTAACCCTCCCCTAACCCTCTCCTAACCCTCCTCTAACCCTACCCTAACCCTCCTCTAACCCTCCTCTAACCCTCCCCTAACCCTCCCCTAACCCTCCTCTAACCCTCCTCTAACCCTCCTCTAACCCAGAGGAAGAGAAATACAGATGGAACCTGAGGATGTTGGGATGACAGAGGGGGTTTAGGAATGGGGGAATAGGGAGGGGCTAGTGAGAGAAAATGGGAGAAAGAGGGTGAGATAGATACAGTAGAGAGAGAGAGAAAAAATTGCACTGAGCAAACTAGAGAGAGAGACACAGAGAGAGAGAAAATGTGAGAGAAGAGGGAGAATCTAATTTAGCAAGCTAGAGAGAGGCAGAGAGAGAGAGAGAGAGAGAGAGAGAGAGAGAGAGAGAGAGAGAGCAATAAGAGCCCTAGCTACAGGCCTGTAGGGGGACTAGCTACGTTAAGTCTGCATTATGCCACGCCACTTGGCCAGCTGGCAGGGCCTAAATCTGGCAGAATGTGACAGAGGATCTCTCCTGTGGGGACTAGGGGAATCCCAGCACAATAACAATGGTGGCAGGGTCTAAGGCCTGGATTTAATCACACACGCATCCCAAATGGAACCCTATTCCCTATATAGTGCACAACTTTTTACCAGAGCCCTATGGGAAGCTGGGAAGCCCTATGGGAAGCCCTATGGGAAGCTGGGAAGCCCTATGTGAAGCTGGGAAGCCCTATGTGAAGCTGGGAAGCCCTATGGGAAGCTGGGAAGCCCTATGGGAAGCTGGGAAGCCCTATGTGAAGCTGGGAAGCCCTATGGGAAGCCCTATGGGAAGCTGGGAAGCCCTATGGGAAGCCCTATGGGAAGCTGGGAAGCCCTATGGGAAGCCCTATGTGAAGCTGGGAAGCCCTATGGGAAGCTGGGAAGCCCTATGGGAAGCCCTATGGGAAGCTGGGAAGCCCTATGTGAAGCTGGGAAGCCCTATGTGAAGCTGGGAAGCCCGATGTGAAGCTGGGAAGCCCGATGTGAAGCTGGGAAGCCCTATGTGAAGCCCCATGGGAAGCCCTATGTGAAGCTGGGAAGCCCTATGTGAAGCCCCATGGGAAGCCCTATGTGACGCTAGGAAGCCCAATGTGAAGCCCTATTGGAAGCCCTATTTGAAGCCCTATGTGAAGCAGGGAAGCCCAATGTGAAGCCCTATGTGAAGCTGGGAAGCCCTATGTGAAGTTGGCACTGTGGTGTTGAGCCTCCCCCCAGCACTGTGGTGTTGAGCCTCCCCCCCCCCAGCACTGTGGTGTTGAGCCCCCCCCAGCACTGTGGTGTTGAGCCCCCCCCCCCCCCCAGCACTGTGGTGTTGAGCCCCCCCCCCCCCAGCCACTGTGGTGTTGAGCCCCCCCCCCAGCACTGTGGTCTTGAGCCTCCCCCCAGCACTGTGGTGTTGAGCCCCCCCCCCCCCAGCACTGTGGTGTTGAGCCCCCCCCCCCCCCCCCAGCACTGTGGTGTTGAGCCCCCCCCCCAGCACTGTGGTGTTGAGCCCCCCCCCCAGCACTGTGGTGTTGAGCCCCCCCCAGCACTGTGGTGTTGAGCCCCCCCCACCCAGCACTGTGGTGTTGAGCCCCCCCCCCCCCCCAGCACTGTGGTGTTGAGCCCCCCCCCCCCCCCCAGCACTGTGGTGTTGAGCCCCCCCCCCCCAGCACTGTGGTGTTGAGCCCCCCCCCCAGCACTGTGGTGTTGAGCCCCCCCCCCCCCCCCCAGCACTGTGGGTGTTGAGCCCCCCCCCCCCCCCCCAGCACTGTGGTGTTGAGCCTCCCCCCAGCACTGTGGTGTTGAGCCCCCCCCCCCCAGCAGTGTGGTGTTGAGCCCCCCCCCCCCCCCCAGCACTGTGGTGTTGAGCCCCCCCCCCCCAGCACTGTGGTGTTGAGCCCCCCCCCCAGCACTGTGGTGTTGAGCCCCCCCCAGCACTGTGGTGTTGAGCCCCCCCCCCCAGCACTGTGGTGTTGAGCCCCCCCCCCCCCAGCACTGTGGTGTTGAGCCCCCCCCCCCCCCCCCAGCACTGTGGTGTTGAGCTCCCCCCCCCCCCCCAGCACTGTGGTGTTGAGCTCCCCCCGGCACTGTGGTGTTGAGCCCCCCCCCCCCCCCCCAGCACTGTGGTGTTGAGCTCCCCCCAGCACTGTGGTGTTGAGCCCCCCCCCCCAGCACTGTGGTGTTGAGCTCCCCCCCCCCCCCCCCCAGCACTGTGGTGTTGAGCCCCCCCCCCCCCAGCACTGTGGTGTTGAGCCGCCCCCCCCCCAGCACTGTGGTGTTGAGCTCCCCCCAGCACTGTGGTGTTGAGCTCCCCCCCCCCCCCCCAGCACTGTGGTGTTGAGCTCCCCCCAGCACTGTGCTGTTGAGCCCCCCCCCCCAGCACTGTGGTGTTGAGCCCCCCCCCAGCACTGTGGTGTTGAGCTCCCCCCAGCACTGTGGTGTTGAGCCCCCCCCCCTCCCCAGCACTGTGGTGTTGAGCCCCCCCCAGCACTGTGGTGTTGAGCCCCCCCCAGCACTGTGGTGTTGAGCCCCCCCTCCCCCCAGCACTGTGGTGTTGAGCCCCCCCCCCCCCCCAGCACTGTGGTGTTGAGCCCCCCCCCCCCCCCCCAGCACTGTGGTGTTGAGCTCCCCCTCCCCCAGCACTGAGATGTGCTGGGGGGGGCTCAACACCACAGTGCTGGGGGAGCCCCCCCTCCCCCTCCCCCAGCACTGAGCTCCCCCCCCCAGCACTGTGGTGTTGTGGGGGGGGGGGGGGGGCTCAGTACAACAAATCTTGTGGTTAAATTCAAATATAGTAATTGATAAAAAAAACTGTATTTATCGAAGAAATGTTTAAAAAAGGTATAATTTTTGTGAATGATATCATAAATAGGACTGGTGGAGTAATGTCACACATGCAGCTAACACAGACATATGGAAATGTCTGCTCTACCCAAAATTACAACCAATTAATTGCAGCATTACCACAAAAATGGAAGAGGCAGGTAGAAGGGGATAAAAGTAAGGAACTTGTATGTCGGCCTTATATTAAAGAACATAAATGGTTAAAGAAAAGTGTGATAAATAAAAACATATACCAATTTCATTTAAGGACCAAAAAACTTACAGCTGTGCCATATAAATTGCAAAATAGTTGGGAAGAGATTTTCGATGTACCCATTCCATGGCACATGGTTTATGAATTGATACGCAAAACAACGCCGGATTCAAAACTTCGAATTTTTCAATTTAAATTATTGTACAAAATTCTTGCAACTAATAGAATGTTATATATATGGGGGATACAATCTTCCCAGCTCTGTAGATTCTGCTGTGTGGAGGCAGAGTCATTAGACCATTTATTTTGGTATTGTCCGCATGTAGCTCGTTTTTGGTCACAGGTCCAGGAATGGTTGAAGAATTGCAACATTTGCGTAGAACTAACGCTACAGATAGCAATACTGGGGGATTTGAAAAGCCATAGTCAATCAATCAATAATATAATAATTATTTTAGCAAAAATGTTTATTTTTAATTTACAATCCGTGGAAGCTATGAGAATAGGAAGATTCAAATCTTTTGTGAAGCATCACAGCACAGTTGAAAAATATATGGCAAATAAAAATCCGAAATGGATGATGTTGGAAGATAGATGGGAAAGGTTGAGTGGAGCTGAAGGGTGGGACTAATAACAAGATAAACAATGTAGGGCATACGGGATCTGTGAAATGTGTATAGGTGCGGAGCTATTGTGAAATAGCACAGTTACAAGTGGAAATCAAACTGGATGGACAACAGAAATAGAGGAAGGACTACGAACAAACAAGAGAGAACTGTTATAAAGTAGACTGTGTCTGTAAAATGTGTATAAGATGTATAAATTGAAGGTAAAAACAGAAATGTTTATCAGTTTACTCCAATTGGGGGATCGGTGGTAGGGTTTGCGGGGAATAATAATAAAGGTATTCTCTTTAAAAAAAGTATGCATGTCTATGTAGGTATGTGTATGTATATATGTGTATATGTATGCATACGTGAATGGATATATATATTTACCCAAAAAAATATGGGGGGTTGGAAATGATGCAGACAATTACATTGGAAGCAACATTCTTTCCGCAATATTAAGCTGATCCACCCCCCCCCCCCAAAAAAACAAAAAAAAAACAAGGATGAACGTTTAATGATGACGTGAGACTGTGAGAGCTGGTTGGTGTGTCACCAGGGGTTTAATGGTGCTACTAGAAGGATTCCAGCTAGCTCCCATTCCGTTCTCTATGACTCTGGGGAAGTCTCCCTCTCTCTCTCCCTATCTCTCTCTCTCTCTCTCTCTCTCTCTCTCTCTCTCTCTCTCTCTCTCTCTCTCTCTCTCTCTCTCTCTCTCTCTCTCTCTCTCTCTCTCTCTGGTCTCTCTCTCTCTCTCTGGTCTCTCTCTCTCTCTCTCTCTCTCTCTCTCTCTCTCTCTCTCTCTCTCTCGCTCGCTCTCTCTCTCTCGCTCTCTTTCTCTCTCTCTCTCTCTCTCTCTCTCTCTCTCTCTCTCTCTCTCTCTCTCCCTCTCTCTCCCTCTCTCTCTCTTGCTCTCTTTCTCTCTCTCTCTCTCTCTCTCTCTCTCTCTCTCCCTCTCTCTCCCTCTCTCTCTCTTGCTCTCTTTCTCTCTCTCTCTCTCTCTCTCTCTCTCTCTCTCTCTCTCTCGCTCTCTGTCTCTCTTTCTCTCTCTCTCGCTCTCTGTCTCTCTCTCTTGCTCTCTCTCGCTCGCTCTCTCTCGCTCTCTCTCTCGCTCTCTCTCTCTCTCTCTCTCTCGCTCTCTCTCGCTCTCTCAATTCAATTCAATTCAATTTAATTTGCTTTATTGGCATGACGTAACAATGTACATATTGCCAAAGCTTATTTACAATATAAAAAATGAGAATCAAAATGGTCAACGGGACAACAGTAACAACAACAACCAAGGGTCTCTCTCTCTCTCTCTCTCTCTCTCTCTCTCTCTCTCTCTCTCTCTCTCTCTCTCTCTCTCTCTCTCTCTCTCTCTCTCTCTCTCTCTCTCTCTCTCTCTCTCTCTCTCTGTACCTCTCTATAGCATAACAAGCGAGAGAGAGGGTGAGGCAAACTCGGTTTGAGATGAAGAATTTTTTGTGTGCCATTTTGGTACCGAATGTTGTCAACATTACACAACAGTATTTTTGTGTTTCAGAGCACACTGGGGGGGCGAAGACAATTTCCATACAAAGTAAAGAGTATTTCCGTCTTGATTACCTTGAATACCTAATCATAAATATTTTCAGGTAGCCCTCTCCCTGCAGTCAAATGACCTCGTGGCCTCATGGGTGGAATGTTATTATTTTTTTTCATAACTTCATAATGAATAAACGTGTCTAAAATAAACACAGAACATCCATGTAAAATGGTTTTGTTATATTTCCCTTTTCTGTGATATATATCAAGTAGAATATCGGGATGTAAACTCAACATGGAGTGCATTACAACTCCGTATCTGACATGGTTCAGGTGTCTTTGTTTTGTGAAGCCCATAATCATGTGTGAGATGAGGTGAATACTTCTGTTTCAAAGTAGATGTTGTTTAAGAGGACCAAGAAAACACTCTGTGTGAACCGGATTTAGCCCACTGTAGTGAAAGTCAAACAACACATGTCCCAAGAGTCCAGTTCTATTTCCGAAGGACACCATTTCAACTTACCCAGCAACATTCTGAACTTTTACATAATTAGTGTCTTGTTTTTTGGGTAGGTCTGTCTGTCTCTGATTATGATGCTCTTCTGTGTCGTTTTTGGCAGAAATCAATTCCAGGGGAGTTTAGATTTGTATGGTGGCGTTGTCAGAGTGGAGCGACGTTTACACAACTGATTTTAACCAGAGCTGCTGGTTGACTGCAGCGAGGGAGCAGTCCTTGGTTATAACCATACATAATCACATGCACACACACACACACACACACACACACACACACACACACACACACACACACACACACACACACACACACACACACACACACACACACACACACACACACACACGCACATGCACACACACACACACACACACACACGCACATGCACACACACACACACACACACACACACACACACACACACGCACACACACAAAACCGTTTCCTTTCTGTCATCGGGTGACGTTATGGTAAGCAGCATCTTTACCGTTCATTGGTCGGAAAAACGTGGAACAATGTTTTTGTTTGTTAAGAAAATGTTTTCATTTTCAAAGAATGACAACAGACTCTCGGCCAATATCAGGCTGATCCCCTTTCGTCCTATAGAGAGAAAACATGAGAGAGAGAAGGGAGAAGATATGGCTGGAGACGTCTCACTCCACTAGTGTTTCATAATTTGGGGGGGAGGCTGAGTTGAGGCTGGTTGCATAATTTGGGGGAGGTGAGTTGGGGCTGGTTTCATAATTTGGGGGGGGCTGATTTGGGCTGGTTTCATAATTTGGGGGAGGTGAGTTGGGGCTGGTTTCATAATTTGGGGGGAGGCTGATTTGGGCTGGGGAGGGGCGGGCGGCTGGGGAGGGGCGGGCGGCTGGAGAGGGGCGGACGGAGGAGGAGAGGGGCGGACGGAGGAGGAGGAGAGGGGCGGGCGGCTGGGGAGGTGGGGACCAAAATGTTATTTGTGCTGTTTTCACTGGGGTAAGGGTTAGCATGGCCAGGGAGGGTTAGCTCAAACCCACTCACACCATCCTGGCTAGTGCTCTATATAGTGAACTACTTTTGTCCACAGTGTGTCATTTGGGACACAGCTTCTCACAGAACCAGATACATTACAATATAGTGTATGTTTTTTTGGGACTAGTTTTAACCACCTATAGGCTAAACGAATAGAAAATCATCTTTAACTAGTGAATGTATCATAGTCAACACTGATGTTTCATACATATCGCAGCATAGTGTAACGTTCCTGACCTGTTTTCTGTTGTTTTTGTATGTGTTTATGGTCAGGGCGTGTGTTTTGGGTGGGCAGTCTATGTTTTCTGTTTCTATGTTGGTTTTGGGTTGCCTGGTATGGCTCTTAATTAGAGGCAGGTGTTTTGAGTTTTCCTCTAATTGAGAGTCATATTTAGGTAGGGTGTTCTCACTGTTTGTTTGTGGGTGATTGTCTCCTGTGTCGTCGATGTATGTACCATACGGGACTGTTTGGCTGTTCGTTCGTTTTGATGTAGTCTGTTCCTGTCCGTGAGTTCTACGTTTAGTTAGTTAAGTTCATGTTCAGGTTTCGTCTACGTCGTTTTCTTGTTTTGTAATTTTGTAAGTGTTTTGTTTTCGTGTTGCCGTCGTTTCAAATAAAGAGATGGCTTATTTCCCGAATGCTGCGTATTGGTCCACTGATCCTTCTCTCCTCTCCTCGTCCGAGGAAGAGGAGGACAACAGCCCTTACACATAGAACAAAATATGTAATTGGAAGAGATTTAGATCATGAAAAAGCCTATTAGTCATTTAACAGACTCTCTTATCCAGAGATACTACAGTAGTGAGTCATTTAACAGACTCTCTGATCCAGAGATACTACAGTAGTGAGTCATTTAACAGACTCACTACTGTGAGTCTGGGACAACCACGTATCACATGCATAGTAAGTACACTTCTCAATATTATTTTTGTTGTTGTTGTTGTTGGAGGGGGGGGGGATTATTTAAGTGCATGTGTGGCTGCTCGGCCACGGAAACCCATTTCATGAAACTCCCGACGAACAGTTCTGGTGCTGACGTTGCTTCCAGAGGCAGTTTGGAACTCGGTAGTGAGTGTTGCAACCGAGGACAGACGATCTTTGTATGCTTCAGCACTCGTTAGTCCCATTCTGTGAGCTTGTGTGGCCTACCACTTTGCGTCTGAGCCGTTGTTGCTCCTAGACGTTTCAACTTCACAATAAGATCACGCTTACAGTCGTCCGAGGCAGCATCTGAAAACCTGATTTGTTAGAAAGGTGGCATCCTATGACGGTGCCACGTTGAAAGTCACTGAGCTCTTCAGTATGGGCCCTTCTATTTCCAATGTTTGTCTATGGAGATTGCAAGGCTGTGTGCTCAATTTCATACGGCACCAGGTTTGGCTGAAATCCATTCATTTGAAGGGGAGTCTTCTAGCTATAGAATGAAGCAAAACCATCGTAAAATAAAATAAAAATCTGTCAAAACATCTTTTAATCAAACAGTTATCACCAATATCATTGTGAAAAATAACATTAACATCAACAAAGAGTCCAACCGCTCCCTTTTCATCTGACGGCAGAAGGAAACACACATTCTGAGTCCTTGGTAAATCTACCCCCCCTCCCAGAGGGCCCAGCCCCCCCCCCCAGCACCAGAGGGCCCAACCCTGAAAGAGAGGCCGATACTGATGACTGTGTGGATAGAGGGAGAAAGAAAGCAAAGAAACACAAGCGGGATGAAAGAGTGTTGCGAGTCCCTAGTGACGAGGCAGCAGACGAGGCCGGTCCAGTGTCGGCCCAACGTCAGCATCGGGTTTCCCCACAATCCGGAAGCGGCCCGTTTCCCCTAGCTACAAGCTTATCCTGAAAAATAAAGAAATCATTAGAAAGATGACAGCTGGTTCGAGCCACAAATGGAACCCTATTCTATGTAGTGCACTAGTTTTAACCAGGGATCTGGTCAAAAGTAGTGCACTGTAGTGCACTATATAGGGAGTAGGGTGCCATTTGGAACGCGTGTTCCTAGTCTGAGCTAGCCTGGCTGTGGAGGGCCGTGCAGGGCCATGGAGGACCCACAGGACCCGGGACCAGTCTGGGACTGAGTGAGCTGCCACTGAGTATTAGGAAGCAGGCCTTTAGTTCTGCATCTCCTCCTGTATATAGTAACTGTTCTAGGCTAGCTTTCTCTCTTTGACTTACATTCTCTCTCTCTCTCTGTGTGTGTGTGTGTCTCTTTCTCTCTCTGTGTCTCTTTCTCTCTCTGTGTCTCTCTCTCCGTGTGTCTCTCTCTGTGTGTCTCTCTCTCTCTGTGTCTCTCTCTCTGTGTCTCTCTCTCTCTGTGTCTCTCTCTCTCTGTGTCTCTCTCTCTCTGTGTGTGTCTCTCTCTCTCTCTCTCTCTCTCACTCTCTCTGTGTGCCTCTCTCTCTCTCTCTCTCTCATTCTGCTTCATTCTCTTTCCTTCACTCAAGTAAAAATGGAGGGAGTGAAGATGAGGAGAAGGAGGATAAAGAGACAGATATGGAGGAAGAGAAAAAGGGGAGGAGGAGGAGTCCAGTAATAATGACGAAAGCCTCCGGGTCTCGTTTGGCAGTGACCCCTCTCAACCTCTGTTGCATCACCGACGTCGTGTCAGCACATTCCACCCAACGAGTCATTCTCATCCTCAAGCATTTCCTCTTTCTGCCATCGTTTACTTTTAAGGCAAGCGTCCCAAATGACACCCTATTCCCCTACGTAGTGCAGTACTTTTGACCAGGGCCCATAAGCCCCCCCCCCCCCCCATAGAGCTCTGGTCAAAAGTAGTGCACTACATAGGGAATAGGGTGCCATTCAGGATGCAGGCTGTGTCTGCCAGACAGATGTAGCCTAAGAAGCAGAGGACTTAGGGAGCATTAAGGACTTGACCTGCGCCGGAAACGATTACGTTATAAGACTGACATTTTGAAGTTGATCCCAAAAGATAAGCTTTTAATAGCGAGATGAGACTATCGAGAGTAAATAGTTAGTGTCCTGGGAAAAAAAGATGCTGTTAGTATATATATATATATATTTTGTATTTTTTTTTAAATATATTTTATTTATTTTTATTAATTAGGCTCAAACCTCAACCAGGTAGCACTGTCTGAATAACATCTTAATACTACAAAAACCCATTTAGAGTTTTGTTTTCAAAAAAGCGAGATGATTATATACACAGTCTGCATCTGCATAAACACACATTCACATTTCTCCATGTTGAAGCAGATCATTTATCCAGAAGGACATAAGGCCTGTTCACACTAGTATTACTAGTGAACGGTTGGTTATGTAATTGTTACCCCAGAATGAGCACGATTCTATGCATAGTCACTTTAATTCTACCTACATGAACATACTACCTCAATTATCTCGACTAACCGGATGCCCCGCACATTGACTCGGTACCGGTACCCCCTGTGTATAGCCTCCACATTGACTCTGTACCGGTACCCCCTGTATATAGCCTCACCATTGACTCTGTACCGGTACCCCCTGTATATAGCCTCCACATTGACTCTGTACCGGTACCCCCTGTATATAGCCTCCACATTGACTCTGTACCAGTACCCCCTGTATATAGCCTCCACATTGACTCTGTACCGGTACCCCCTGTATATAGCCTCCACATTGACTCTGTACCGGTACCCCCTGTATATAGCCTCCACATTGACTCTGTACCGGTACCCCCTGTATATAGCCTCCACATTGTCTCTGTACCGTAACACCCTGTATATAGCCTCCACATTGACTCTGTACCGGTACCCCCTGTATATAACCTCCACATTGACTCTGTACTGGTACCCCCTGTATATAGCCTCCACATTGTCTCTGTACCGGTACCCCCTGTATATAGCCTCCACATTGACTCTGTACCGGTACCCCCTGTATATAGCCTCCACATTGACTCTGTACCGGTACCCCCTGTATATAGCCTCCACATTGACTCTGTACCGGTACCCCCTGTATATAACCTCCACATTGACTCTGTACCGTAACACCCTGTATATAGCCTCCACATTGACTCTGTACCGTAACACCCTGTATATAACCTCCACATTGACTCTGTACCGGTACCCCCTGTATATAGCCTCCTCATTGACTCTGTACCGGTACCCCCTGTATATAGCCTCCACATTGACTCTGTACCGGTACCCCCTGTATATAGCCTCCACATTGACTCTGTACCGGTACCCCCTGTATATAACCTCCACATTGACTCTGTACCGGTACCCCCTGTATAGAGCCTCCACATTGACTCTGTACCGTAACACCCTGTATATAACCTCCACATTGACTCTGTACCGGTACCCCCTGTATATAGCCTCCACATTGTCTCTGTACCGTAACACCCTGTATATAACCTCCACATTGACTCTGTACCGGTACCCCCTGTATATAACCTCCACATTGACTCTGTACCGGTACCCCCTGTATATAGCCTCCACATTGACTCTGTACCGGTACCCCCTGTATATAGCCTTACTTGTTATTTTACTGCTGCTCTTTAATTATTTGTTACTTTTATCTCTTCTTAAAGGATAGTTGGTAAGGTGCTCGTAAGTCAGCATTTCACTGTAAGGTCTACAGCTGTTGTATTCAGCATTTCACTGTAAGGTCTACAGCTGTTGTATTCAGCATTTCACTATAAGGTCTACAGCTGTTGTATTCAGCATTTCACTGTAAGGTCTACAGCTGTTGTATTCAGCATTTCACTGTAAGGTCTACAGCTGTTGTATTCAGCATTTCACTGTAAGGTCTACAGCTGTTGTATTCAGCATTTCACTGTAAGGTCTACAGCTGTTGTATTCAGCATTTCACTGTAAGGTCTACAGCTGTTGTATTCAGCATTTCACTGTAAGGTCTACAGCTGTTGTATTCAGCATTTCACTGTAAGGTCTACAGCTGTTGTATTCAGCATTTCACTATAAGGTCTACTACACCTGTTGTATTCAGCATTTCACTGTAAGGTCTACAGCTGTTGTATTCAGCATTTCACTGTAAGGTCTACAGCTGTTGTATTCAGCATTTCACTGTAAGGTCTACAGCTGTTGTATTCAGCATTTCACTATAAGGTCTACAGCTGTTGTATTCAGCATTTCACTATAAGGTCTACAGCTGTTGTATTCAGCATTTCACTGTAAGGTCTACAGCTGTTGTATTCAGCATTTCACTGTAAGGTCTACAGCTGTTGTATTCAGCATTTCACTGTAAGGTCTACAGCTGTTGTATTCAGCATTTCACTGTAAGGTCTACAGCTGTTGTATTCAGCATTTCACTGTAAGGTCTACAGCTGTTGTATTCAGCATTTCACTGTAAGGTCTACAGCTGTTGTATTCAGCATTTCACTGTAAGGTCTACAGCTGTTGTATTTGGCACATGTGACAATTCGATTTGATTTGGTTTGATTCTAACGGGAATCCAATCTGCAAATTGACCGGTATGACAGAAGCATGGAGATTTTTATTCTAGGCGTGAAGATATGTCGTGTTCAGGTGATACCGGGCTACACCGATAGCTGGAGGGGTGGGTGGAGGGGTGGGGGTGTAGAGACGAACTACAGGTGTCCAGGCACTGCGTCTCCGTTGCCATGCCGATTAGGAGCGGCAGAGGTTTTCTCACCTGCTAGCCCTTACTCATGGAGATTAATGTGGCAGCAGAAACGAAACACACACACACACACACACACACCACCCTGTCCCTCTAATAGGGACTGATAAAAGAAAGGACACACCAGCCTCCTCGTGGTCAGCTAGCTGCAACCACTAACGTGTGTGTGTGTGTGTGTGTGTGTGTGTGTGTGTGTGTGTGTGTGTGTGTGTGTGTGTGTGTGTGTGTGTGTGTGTGTGTGTGTGTGTGTGTGTGTGTGTGTGTGTGTGTGTGTGTGTGTGTGTGGTGTGTGTGGTGTGTGTGGTGTGTGTGTGTGTGTGTGTGTGTGTGTGTGTGTGTTAACAGAAGGTTAACTGTTACTTGATGATGTCATTGATAAACATGGAGTTATTTTTGTAGAGGCCTTACAGATGAGCTTCACCCTGAACCCGGCACGTCAACAGGACGTCAGCTCAGTAATGACCTGCTACTTTACACCGTCAACAGGACGTCAGCTCAGTAATGAGCTGCTACTCTACACCGTCAACAGGACGTCAGCTCAGTAATGACCTGCTACTCTCCACCGTCAACAGGACGTCAGCTCAGTAATGACCTGCTACTCTACACCGTCAACAGGACGTCAGCTCAGTAATGACCTGCTACTTTACACCGTCAACAGGACGTCAGCTCAGTAATGACCTGCTACTTTACACCGTCAACAGGACGTCAGCTCAGTAATGACCTGCTACTCTACACCGTCAACAGGACGTCAGCTCAGTAATGACCTGCTACTCTACACCGTCAACAGGACGTCAGCTCAGTAATGACCTGCTACTTTACACCGTCAACAGGACGTCAGCTCAGTAATGACCTGCTACTTTACACCGTCAACAGGACGTCAGCTCAGTAATGACCTGCTACTCTACACCGTCAACAGGACGTCAGCTCAGTAATGACCTGCTACTCTCCACCGTCAACAGGACGTCAGCTCAGTAATGACCTGCTACTCTACACCGTCAACAGGACGTCAGCTCAGTAATGACCTGCTACTTTACACCGTCAACAGGACGTCAGCTCAGTAATGACCTGCTACTCTCCACCGTCAACAGGACGTCAGCTCAGTAATGACCTGCTACTCTACACCGTCAACAGGACGTCAGCTCAGTAATGACTTGCTACTCGACACCGTCAACAGGACGTCAGCTCAGTAATGACCTGCTACTCTACACCGTCAACAGGACGTCAGCTCAGTAATGAGCTGCTACTCTACACCGTCAACAGGACGTCAGCTCAGTAATGACCTGCCACTCTACACCGTCAACAGGACGTCAGCTCAGTAATGACCTGCCACTCTACACCGTCAACAGGACGTCAGCTCAGTAATGACCTGCTACTCTACATCGTCAACAGGACGTCAGCTCAGTAATGACCTGCTACTCTACACCGTCAACAGGACGTCAGCTCAGTAATGACCTGCTACTCTACACCGTCAACAGGACGTCAGCTCAGTAATGACCTGCTACTCTCCACCGTCAACAGGACGTCAGCTCAGTAATGACCTGCTACTCTACACCGTCAACAGGACGTCAGCTCAGTAATGACCTGCTACTCGACACCGTCAACAGGACGTCAGCTCAGTAATGACCTGCTACTCTACACCGTCAACAGGACGTCAGCTCAGTAATGAGCTGCTACTCTACACCGTCAACAGGACGTCAGCTCAGTAATGACCTGCCACTCTACACCGTCAACAGGACGTCAGCTCAGTAATGACCTGCCACTCTACACCGTCAACAGGACGTCAGCTCAGTGATGACCTGCTACTCTACACCGTCAACAGGACATCAGCTCAGTAATGACCTGCTACTCTACACCGTCAACAGGACGTCAGCTCAGTAATGACCTGCTACTCTACACCGTCAACAGGACGTCAGCTCAGTAATGACCTGCCACTCTACACCGTCAACAGGACGTCAGCTCAGTAATGACCTGCTACTCTACACCGTCAACAGGACGTCAGCTCAGTAATGACCTGCTACTCTACACCGTCAACAGGACGTCAGCTCAGTAATGACCTGCTACTCTACACCGTCAACAGGACGTCAGCTCAGTAATGACCTGCTACTCTCCCCCGTCAACAGGACGTCAGCTCAGTAATGACCTGCTACTCTACACCGTCAACAGGACGTCAGCTCAGTAATGACCTGCTACTCTACACCGTCAACAGGACGTCAGCTCAGTAATGACCTGCCACTCTACACCGTCAACAGGACGTCAGCTCAGAACTGAACTGCTACTCTACACCAACAACAGGACGTCAGCTCAGTAATGACCTGCTACTCTACACCGTCAACAGGACGTCAGCTCAGTAATGACCTGCTACTCTACACCGTCAACAGGACGTCAGCTCAGTAATGACCTGCTACTCTACACCGTCAACAGGACGTCAGCACAGTAATGACCTGCCACTCTACACCGTCAACAGGACGTCAGCTCAGTAATGACCTGCCACTCTACACCGTCAACAGGACGTCAGCTCAGTAATGACCTGCTACTCTACACCGTCAACAGGACGTCAGCTCAGTAATGACCTGCTACTCTACACCGTCAACAGGACGTCAGCTCAGTAATGACCTGCTACTCTACATCGTCAACAGGACGTCAGCTCAGTAATGACCTGCTACTCTCCCCAGTCAACAGGACGTCAGCTCAGTAATGACCTGCTACTCTACACCGTCAACAGGACGTCAGCTCAGTAATGACCTGCTACTCTACACCGTCAACAGGACGTCAGCTCAGTAATGACCTGCTACTCTACACCGTCAACAGGACGTCAGCTCAGTAATGACCTGCTACTCTACACCGTCAACAGGACGTCAGCTCAGTAATGACCTGCTACTCTACACCGTCAACAGGACGTCAGCTCAGTAATGACCTGCTACTCTACACCGTCAACAGGACGTCAGCTCAGTAATGACCTGCCACTCTACACCGTCAACAGGACGTCAGCACAGTAATGACCTGCTACTCTCCCCCGTCAACAGGACGTCAGCTCAGTAATGACCTGCTACTCTACACCGTCAACAGGACGTCAGCTCAGTAATGACCTGCTACTCTACACCGTCAACAGGACGTCAGCTCAGTAATGACCTGCTACACCAGAGACGTAAACAAATTCATTACCACTTGGTCTCTTCTGGATCTATTTAATGGGTCCAACTTTATGCCAACAACCATGTTTCTCATGAATATATCTCTCAAGACATCAAAAACTTAAGTTGAGTAAAAATTCTACAACCATCTGCACTCAATAAATTAACCCTTGTTCATTAATCAACAATTGAACAGCAGCTCGCTAGCTGTCTGTGCATTGCAGGCCAGAGCAAATTCACATTTATTGTAGAGAGGGTCAACCCCCCGTCAAAATCTGTCCACGCAGGAATACAGCGATAAGCAGACTGATAAGCAGACCGCCTCCCTTTCCCCCGCCTTTGGGACAACGACTCCCATTGTTAGGGTGGAGACATGAGCATCTCGTCATTATTATACAGGATCTCTGACATACCTGGTTCTCCGGGCGACGGATGCTACAGCATTCCATGCCATTTCTATTGGACAAAGCGTCCTTGTGTTGGGGGGGGGGGGTTTGCTGTGGTGCTTCTGAAACGGGTGTCGTCCATTTTGACCAACTTTGTCGTGTCAAAACAGAATATTAATTCCAAGGAGGATCGACGGAGAGCGGGGTCTACTCGTCAGCATCCTCTGACTCGAAAGATAATACAAGGTAGACCGTCATCTTCGCCTCTCCGTTCATCAGCTGTTTATTAATGTTTCAACGTTTCTAAAAAGAGCATTGATACTATTAGATATAACATCCTACCACCAATTATGAGCTAGGAAGACCACACTTCAATTTATATGTGTTTTTCATACAGGTACTACTATTATTAAAGTTGATATTAAATTGTAATAACATGACGTTGACAAAAATGTGTTTTATGTGTAAAAAAAAAAAAAAAAAAAAAGTTCAAGCACCTCGAAAATAAATGTTTAACTCCAAACCTAAATTTGATGTTGTTTCTCGACATCTCCCTGTTGATGTATCAGAGAACGCTGACTAACAGTAGATCTCTTATCATCTCACGCACACACACACACACACACACACACACACACACACACACACACACACACACACACACACACACACACACACACACACACACACACACACACACACACACACACACACACACACACACACACACACACACACACACACCTAGCCTGGAACTGTAGCTCCTCTCCTGAATGTCTTCTCCACCCTTCATTGTTGGATGACCGATGGGAGTAACTGTCAGAATAGTGGAGTTACACCTCATTGCTTTGGCAATGTTAACATATGTTTCCCATGCCAATAAAACCCTTAAATTGAAATTGAGAGAGAGATCAAATCAGACTCCCTACATTGGAGACACCTCACAACCAGGTAGACAACACATAACCAGGTAGACAACACATAACCAGGTAGACACCACATAACCAGGTAGACACCACACAACCAGGTAGACACCACACAACCAGGTAGACAACACACAACCAGGTAGACACCACACAACCAGGTAGACACCACACAACCAGGTAGACACCACACAACCAGGTAGACACCACACAACCAGGTAGACAACACACAACCAGGTAGACAACACACAACCAGGTAGACACCACACACGCCTATCTTTTCTTTGGGCCTCTCCTAGACTAGAATATTTATTCTGATTGGGCCTCTCCTAGACTAGAATATTTATTCTGATTGGGCATCTCCTAGACTAGAATATTTATTCTCATTGGGCCTCTCCTAGACTAGAATATTTCTTCTCATTGGGCCTCTCCTAGACTAGAATATTTCTTCTCATTGGGCCTCTCCTAGACTAGAATATTTCTTCTCATTGGGCCTCTCCTAGACTAGAATATTTCTTCTCATTGGGCCTCTCCTAGACTAGAATATTTCTTCTGATTTGGCCTCTCCTAGACTAGAGGCCTGTCTTCTGATTGGGCCTCTCCTAGACTAGAGACTGTCTTCTCATTGGGCCTCTCCTAGATTAGAGACTGTCTTCTGATTGGGCCTCTCCTAGACAAGAGGACTGTCTTCTGATTGGGCCTCTCCTAGACTAGAGACTGTCTTCTGATTGGGCCTCTCCTAGACTAGAGGCCTGTCTTCTCATTGGGCCTCTCCTAGACTAGAGGCCTGTCTGCATCCCAGAGAGCAGTGACTGTAAAATCCATTTGGGACACTAAGCCCTTAATGACCTAGGAATCCTGAGGTGGGGCAAGTACACTGTCATCCCCCCTAAACCCTGATGCATTTTGGCCCACTCTAACTCCCTAGGGCACGTAGGTTGAATCGCAATTGGCACCCTATTCCCTAAAAAGTACACAACTTTTGAACATAGGGCTCTGGTTTCTGGTCAAAAGTAGTGCACTATTTAAAAGGGATAAATCCCCATATGGGACACATCCTATAGACACTTCCATATGGGCCAAATCCTTCATATGGTGCTGTTTACCAGGTCTGTTAGACACTCTGATACATCCTCGGACTCCCTGGTTCAGTTATCCAACTCCTCTCTCAAAGTCCCTACGTCTTTTTTTAATTAAGATTTGATATGCGCTATTAGAGGGTATTCACTGTGTAGTTTGTTCTTACATGAAAAGCAGTTGGTTGGTCTGTTTGCAGGAATGTTCATGATTGGGATTTGGACAGCAGTGACATCATCAGTGTTAAGACCAGGGGATATTATACAAGGTGTCGAATAACAATTAAGAAACAGAGACAGAGAACGACATGCTACAGAGAACGACATGCTTCAGAGAACGACATGCTACAGAGACAGAGAACGACATGCTACAGAGACAGAGAACGACATGCTACAGAGACAGAGAACGACATGCTACAGAGACAGAGAACGACATGCTACAGAGACAGAGAACGACACGCTACAGAGACAGAGAACGACATGCTACAGAGACAGAGAACAACATGCTACAGGGACAGAGAACACCATGCTACAAAGACAGAGAACGACATGCTACAGAGACAGAGAACGACATGCTTCAGAGAACGACATGCTACAGAGACAGAGAACGACATGCTACAGAGACAGAGAACAACATGCTACAGAGACAGAGAACGACATGCTTCAGAGACAGAGAACAACATGCTACAAAGACAGAGAACGACATGCTACAGAGACAGAAAACAACATGCTACAGAGACAGAGAACGACATGCTACAGAGACAGAGAACGACATGCTACAGAGACAGAGAACGACATGCTTCAGAGACAGAGAACAACATGCTACAGAGACAGAGAACGACATGCTACAGAGACAGAGAACGACATGCTACAGAGACAGAGAACGACATGCTACAGAGACAGAGAACGACATGCTACAGAGACAGAGAACAACATGCTACAGGGACAGAGAACGACATGCTACAGAGACAGAGAACGACATGCTACAGAGACAGAGAACGACATGCTACAGAGACAGAGAACGACATGCTTCAGAGACAGAGAACAACATGCTACAGAGACAGAGAACGACATGCTACAGAGACAGAGAACGACATGCTACAGAGACAGAGAACGACATGCTACAGAGACAGAGAACGACATGCTACAGAGACAGAGAACGACATGCTTCAGAGACAGAGAACGACATGCTTCAGAGACAGAGAACGACATGCTTCAGAGACAGAGAACGACATGCTACAGAGACAGAGAACGACATGCTACAGAGACAGAGAACGACATGCTACAGAGACAGAGAACAACATGCTACAGGGACAGAGAACGACATGCAACAGAGACAGAGAACGACACGCTACAGAGACAGAGAACGACACGCTACAGAGACAGAGAACGACACGCTACAGAGAGAGATAGAGAGAGAGAACAACATGCTACAGAGACAGAGAACGACATGCTACAGAGACAGAGAACAACACGCTACAGAGACAGAGAACGACATGCTACAGAGACTGAGAACAACATGCTACAGAGACAGAGAACGACATGCTTCAGAGACAGAGAACGACATGCTACAGAGACAGAGAACGACATGCTTCAGAGACAGAGAACGACACGCTACAGAGACAGAGAACGACACGCTACAGAGACAGAGAACGACATGCTTCAGAGACAGAGAACAACATGCTACAGAGACAGAGAACGACATGCTACAGAGACAGAGAACGACATGCTACAGAGACAGAGAACGACATGCTTCAGAGACAGAGAACAACACGCTACAGAGACAGAGAACGACATGCTTCAGAGACAGAGAACGACATGCTACAGAGACAGAGAACGACATGCTACAGAGACAGAGAACAACATGCTACAGGGACAGAGAACGACATGCTACAGAGACAGAGAACGACATGCTACAGAGACAGAGAACGACACGCTACAGAGACAGAGAACGACACGCTACAGAGAGAGATAGAGAGAGAGAACAACATGCTACAGAGACAGAGAACAACATGCTTCAGAGACAGAGAACAACATGCTACAGAGACAGAGAACGACATGCTACAGAGACAGAGAACGACATGCTTCAGAGACAGAGAACGACATGCTACAGAGACAGAGAACGACATGCTTCAGAGACAGAGAACGACATGCTACAGAGACAGAGAACGACACGCTTCAGAGACAGAGAACGACACGCTACAGAGACAGAGAACGACATGCTACAGAGACAGAGAACGACATGCTACAGAGACAGAGAACGACATGCTACAGAGACAGAGAACGACATGCTACACAAGATAACATTAATGCTTTCTAGGGAAGATTTTATTTATTCAACGAGAATGAAAATAAATATCTGCATTGGTTTTTAACACGTTGGTTATTCACAACAAGAGCCATAATCTCCAGAATACTTGATGTGAAACACTGGGCTTTATTTTTTACTGAAACTGATGTAATAAACACAAAGAAACTGTAAAAAGACTTTGAATAAACAGTTCCGATCCACAACACTTTAATGATCAAACTCATTGAGCTGTGAATAAACCAGGACCCTCCCTCCCTGCCTGGAAACCATTTTAAGGAGGATAACAATAATGCTGCTCATTTTCCATCAAGCGGTATGGTTCCCTTTTGTATCATTTCAATGGCAACTACCATATTTTTCGAATGTAACGCTCATGTCATTGGCAGATGAGGTTCTGCACATAATTATTAAGCCATACGTCCTTCGACATGAAAGTACTGTTGTCAGATTGTTGTCACGCTATGCTACGCACTGGGTTAGGGCTGGGTTTGCCATCGCAATGTCCCACAACACAAGGAGACAAATTAACATGTTGTTGTCCCAGGACAGACTAACCCAGGACAGACTATCCCAGGACTAACCCAGGACAGACTAACCCAGGACAGACTAACCCAGGACTATCCCAGGACAGACTAACCCAGGACAGACTATCCCAGGACTAACCCAGGACAGACTAACCCAGGACTAACCCAGGACTATCCCAGGACAGACTAACCCAGGACAGACTATCCCAGGACTAACCCAGGACAGACTAACCCAGGACTATCCCAGGACAGACTAACCCAGGACTAACCCAGGACAGACTAACCCAGGACAGACTAACCCAGGACTATCCCAGGACAGACTAACCCAGGACAGACTAACCCAGGACTATCCCAGGACAGACTAACCCAGGACTATCCCAGGACAGACTAACCCAGGACTATCCCAGGACAGACTAACCCAGGACAGACTAACCCAGGACTATCCCAGGACAGACTATCCCAGGACAGACTAACCCAGGACTATCCCAGGACAGACTATCCCAGGACAGACTATCCCAGGACAGACTAACCCAGGACAGACTAACCCAGGACAGACTAACCCAGGACAGACTAACCCAGGACAGACTAACCCAGGACAGACTAACCCAGGACAGACTAACCCAGGACAGACTAACCCAGGACAGACTAACCCAGGACAGACTAACCCAGGACAGACTAGTCAATGACAGACTAGTCTAGGACAGACTAACCCAGGACTATCCCAGGACAGACTAACCCAGGACAGACTAACCCAGGACTATCCCAGGACAGACTAACCCAGGACAGACTAACCCAGGACAGACTAACCCAGGACAGACTAACCCAGGACTATCCCAGGACAGACTAACCCAGGACAGACTAACCCAGGACTATCCCAGGACAGACTAACCCAGGACAGACTAACCCAGGACAGACTAACCCAGGACAGACTAACCCAGGACAGACTAGTCTAGGACAGACTAGTCTAGGACAGACTAGTCAATGACAGACTAACCAAGGACAGACTAACCCAGGACAGACTAACCCAGGACAGACTAACCCAGGACAGACTAACCCAGGACAGACTAACCCAGGACAGACTAACCCAGGACAGACTAACCCAGGACAGACTAACCCAGGACAGACTAACCCAGGACAGACTAACCCAGGACAGACTATCCCAGGACAGACTAACCCAGGACAGACTAGTCAATGACAGACTAACCCAGGACAGACTAACCCAGGACAGACTATCCCAGGACAGACTAACCCAGGACAGACTAACCCAGGACAGACTAACCCAGGACAGACTATCCCAGGACAGACTAACCCAGGACAGACTAACCCAGGACAGACTATCCCAGGACAGACTAACCCAGGACAGACTAGTCAATGACAGACTAACCCAGGACAGACTATCCCAGGACAGACTAACCCAGGACAGACTAGTCTAGGACAGACTATCACAGGACAGACTATCCCAGGACAGACTAGTCTAGGACAGACTATCACAGGACAGACTATCCCAGGACAGACTAACCCAGGACAGACTATCCCAGGACAGACTAACCCAGGACAGACTATCCCAGGACAGACTATCCCAGGACAGACTAACCCAGGACAGACTATCCCAGGACAGACTAACCCAGGACAGACTAGTCTAGGACAGACTAACCCAGGACAGACTAACCCAGGACAGACTAACCCAGGACAGACTAACCCAGGACAGACTAACCCAGGACAGACTAGTCTAGGACAGACTAACCCAGGACAGACTGACCCAGGACAGACTAACCCAGGACAGACTAACCCAGGACAGACTAACCCAGGACAGACTAACCCAGGACAGACTAACCCAGGACAGACTAACCCAGGACAGACTATCCCAGGACAGACTAACCCAGGACAGACTAACCCAGGACAGACTAGTCTAGGACAGACTAACCCAGGACAGACTAACCCAGGACAGACTAACCCAGGACAGACTAACCCAGGACAGACTAACCCAGGACAGACTATCCCAGGACAGACTATCGCAGGACAGACTAACCCAGGACAGACTATCCCAGGACAGACTATCCCAGGACAGACTAACCCAGGACAGACTAACCCAGGACAGACTAACCCAGGACAGACTAGTCAATGACAGACTAGTCTAGGACAGACTAACCCAGGACAGACTAACCCAGGACAGACTAACCCAGGACAGACTATCCCAGGACAGACTAGTCTAGGACAGACTAACCCAGGACAGACTATCCCAGGACAGACTATCCCAGGACAGACTATCCCAGGACAGACTAACCCAGGACAGACTATCCCAGGACAGACTATCGCAGGACAGACTAACCCAGGACAGACTATCCCAGGACAGACTATCCCAGGACAGACTAACCCAGGACAGACTAACCCAGGACAGACTAACCCAGGACAGACTAGTCAATGACAGACTAGTCTAGGACAGACTAACCCAGGACAGACTAACCCAGGACAGACTAACCCAGGACAGACTATCCCAGGACAGACTAGTCAAGGACAGACTAACCCAGGACAGACTATCCCAGGACAGACTATCCCAGGACAGACTATCCCAGGACAGACTAGTCAATGACAGACTAACCCAGGACAGACTAGTCAAAGACAGACTATCCCAGGACAGACTATCCCAGGACAGACTAGTCTAGGACAGACTAACCCAGGACAGACTAACCCAGGACAGACTATCCCAGGACAGACTATCCCAGGACAGACTAGTCAAGGACAGACTAACCAAGGACAGACTGTCCCAGGACAGACTATCCCAGGACAGACTAGTCTAGGACAGACTAACCCAGGACAGACTAACCCAGGACAGACTAGTCTAGGACAGACTAACCCAGGACAGACTAACCCAGGACAGACTAACCCAGGACAGACTAACCCAGGACAGACTAACCCAGGACAGACTATCCCAGGACAGACTATCGCAGGACAGACTAACCCAGGACAGACTATCCCAGGACAGACTATCCCAGGACAGACTAACCCAGGACAGACTAACCCAGGACAGACTAACCCAGGACAGACTAGTCAATGACAGACTAGTCTAGGACAGACTAACCCAGGACAGACTAACCCAGGACAGACTAACCCAGGACAGACTATCCCAGGACAGACTAGTCAAGGACAGACTAACCCAGGACAGACTATCCCAGGACAGACTATCCCAGGACAGACTATCCCAGGACAGACTAACCCAGGACAGACTATCCCAGGACAGACTATCCCAGGACAGACTATCCCAGGACAGACTAGTCTAGGACAGACTAACCCAGGACAGACTAGTCTAGGACAGACTAACCCAGGACAGACTAACCCAGGACAGACTATCCCAGGACAGACTATCCCAGGACAGACTATCCCAGGACAGACTAACCCAGGACAGACTATCCCAGGACAGACTATCCCAGGACAGACTAGTCTAGGACAGACTAGTCTAGGACAGACTAGTCAATGACAGACTAACCAAGGACAGACTATCCCAGGACAGACTATCCCACGACAGACTATCCCAGGACAGACTAGTCTAGGACAGACTAGTCTAGGACAGACTAGTCAATGACAGACTAACCAAGGACAGACTATCCCAGGACAGACTATCCCACGACAGACTATCCCAGGACAGACTAGTCTAGGACAGACTAGTCAATGACAGACTAACCAAGGACAGACTAACCAACGACAGACTAACCCAGGACAGACTATCCCAGGACAGACTAGTCAATGACAGACTAACCCACGACAGACTATCCCAGGACAGACTATCCCAGGACAGACTATCCCAGGACAGACTAGTCAATGACAGACTATCCCAGGACAGACTAGTCAAAGACAGACTATCCCAGGACAGACTATCCCAGGACAGACTAGTCAATGACAGACTAACCCAGGACAGACTAGTCAAAGACAGACTATCCCAGGACAGACTATCCCAGGACAGACTAGTCTAGGACAGACTAACCCAGGACAGACTAACCCAGGACAGACTATCCCAGGACAGACTATCCCAGGACAGACTAGTCAAGGACAGACTAACCAAGGACAGACTGTCCCAGGACAGACTATCCCAGGACAGACTAGTCAAGGACAGACTAACCCAGGACAGACTAGTCAAGGACAGACTAACCAAGGACAGACTAACCCAGGACAGACTATCCCAGGACAGACTATCCCAGGACAGACTAGTCAAGGACAGACTAGTCAAAGACAGACTAACCCAGACATGCCATTTTCATGCTTTTTCATGTCAAAAAGAAGAAAGAGTAGATGAGGACAACAAAGCCAGGTCAGATTGTTGTCACGCTATGCTACGCACTGGGTTAGGGCTGGGTTTGCCATCGCAATGTCCCACAACACAAGGAGACAAATTAACATGTTGTTGTTTCAGGACAGACTAACCCAGGACAGACTATCCCAGGACTAACCCAGGACAGACTAACCCAGGACAGACTAACCCAGGACAGACTAACCCAGGACAGACTATCCCAGGACTAACCCAGGACAGACTAACCCAGGACAGACTAACCCAGGACAGACTAACCCAGGACAGACTAACCCAGGACAGACTAACCCAGGACAGACTAACCCAGGACAGACTAACCCAGGACAGACTAACCCAGGACAGACTATCCCAGGACAGACTAACCCAGGACAGACTAGTCAATGACAGACTAACCCAGGACAGACTAACCCAGGACAGACTATCCCAGGACAGACTAACCCAGGACAGACTAACCCAGGACAGACTAACCCAGGACAGACTATCCCAGGACAGACTAACCCAGGACAGACTAACCCAGGACAGACTATCCCAGGACAGACTAACCCAGGACAGACTAGTCAATGACAGACTAACCCAGGACAGACTATCCCAGGACAGACTAACCCAGGACAGACTAGTCTAGGACAGACTATCACAGGACAGACTATCCCAGGACAGACTAGTCTAGGACAGACTATCACAGGACAGACTATCCCAGGACAGACTAACCCAGGACAGACTAACCCAGGACAGACTAACCCAGGACAGACTATCCCAGGACAGACTAACCCAGGACAGACTAGTCTAGGACAGACTATCACAGGACAGACTATCCCAGGACAGACTAGTCTAGGACAGACTATCACAGGACAGACTATCCCAGGACAGACTATCACAGGACAGACTATCCCAGGACAGACTAGTCTAGGACAGACTAACCCAGGACAGACTAGTCTAGGACAGACTATCCTAGGACAGACTATCCCAGGACAGACTAACCCAGGACAGACTAGTCTAGGACAGACTATCACAGGACAGACTATCCCAGGACAGACTAACCCAGGACAGACTAGTCTAGGACAGACTATCCTAGGACAGACTATCCCAGGACAGACTAACCCAGGACAGACTATCCCAGGACAGACTAACCCAGGACAGACTATCACAGGACAGACTATCCCAGGACAGACTAACCCAGGACAGACTAGTCTAGGACAGACTATCCTAGGACAGACTAACCCAGGACAGACTAACCAACGACAGACTAACCCAGGACAGACTAACCCAGGACAGACTAACCCAGGACAGACTAACCCAGGACAGACTATCCCAGGACAGACTATCCCAGGACAGACTAACCCAGGACAGACTAACCCAGGACAGACTAACCCAGGACAGACTAACCCAGGACAGACTAACCCAGGACAGACTAACCCAGGACAGACTATCCCAGGACAGACTATCCCAGGACAGACTAACCCAGGACAGACTAACCCAGGACAGACTATCCCAGGACAGACTAACCCAGGACAGACTATCCTAGGACAGACTAACCCAGGACAGACTATCCCAGGACAGACTATCCCAGGACAGACTAACCAACGACAGACTAACCCAGGACAGACTAACCCAGGACAGACTATCCCAGGACAGACTAACCCAGGACAGACTAACCCAGGACAGACTAACCCAGGACAGACTATCCCAGGACAGACTAACCCAGGACAGACTAACCCAGGACAGACTAACCCAGGACAGACTATCCCAGGACAGACTATCCCAGGACAGACTAGTCTAGGACAGACTAGTCTAGGACAGACTAACCCAGGACAGACTAACCCAGGACAGACTATCCCAGGACAGACTATCCCAGGACAGACTAGTCAAGGACAGACTAACCAAGGACAGACTGTCCCAGGACAGACTATCCCAGGACAGACTAGTCAAGGACAGACTAACCCAGGACAGACTAGTCAAGGACAGACTAACCAAGGACAGACTAACCCAGGACAGACTATCCCAGGACAGACTATCCCAGGACAGACTAGTCAAGGACAGACTAGTCAAAGACAGACTAACCCAGACATGCCATTTTCATGCTTTTTCATGTCAAAAAGAAGAAAGAGTAGATGAGGACAACAAAGCCAGGTCAGATTGTTGTCACGCTATGCTACGCACTGGGTTAGGGCTGGGTTTGCCATCGCAATGTCCCACAACACAAGGAGACAAATTAACATGTTGTTGTTTCAGGACAGACTAACCCAGGACAGACTATCCCAGGACTAACCCAGGACAGACTAACCCAGGACAGACTAACCCAGGACAGACTAACCCAGGACAGACTATCCCAGGACTAACCCAGGACAGACTAACCCAGGACAGACTAACCCAGGACAGACTAACCCAGGACAGACTAACCCAGGACAGACTAACCCAGGACAGACTAACCCAGGACAGACTAACCCAGGACAGACTAACCCAGGACAGACTATCCCAGGACAGACTAACCCAGGACAGACTAGTCAATGACAGACTAACCCAGGACAGACTAACCCAGGACAGACTATCCCAGGACAGACTAACCCAGGACAGACTAACCCAGGACAGACTAACCCAGGACAGACTATCCCAGGACAGACTAACCCAGGACAGACTAACCCAGGACAGACTATCCCAGGACAGACTAACCCAGGACAGACTAGTCAATGACAGACTAACCCAGGACAGACTATCCCAGGACAGACTAACCCAGGACAGACTAGTCTAGGACAGACTATCACAGGACAGACTATCCCAGGACAGACTAGTCTAGGACAGACTATCACAGGACAGACTATCCCAGGACAGACTAACCCAGGACAGACTAACCCAGGACAGACTAACCCAGGACAGACTATCCCAGGACAGACTAACCCAGGACAGACTAGTCTAGGACAGACTATCACAGGACAGACTATCCCAGGACAGACTAGTCTAGGACAGACTATCACAGGACAGACTATCCCAGGACAGACTATCACAGGACAGACTATCCCAGGACAGACTAGTCTAGGACAGACTAACCCAGGACAGACTAGTCTAGGACAGACTATCCTAGGACAGACTATCCCAGGACAGACTAACCCAGGACAGACTAGTCTAGGACAGACTATCACAGGACAGACTATCCCAGGACAGACTAACCCAGGACAGACTAGTCTAGGACAGACTATCCTAGGACAGACTATCCCAGGACAGACTAACCCAGGACAGACTATCCCAGGACAGACTAACCCAGGACAGACTATCACAGGACAGACTATCCCAGGACAGACTAACCCAGGACAGACTAGTCTAGGACAGACTATCCTAGGACAGACTAACCCAGGACAGACTAACCAACGACAGACTAACCCAGGACAGACTAACCCAGGACAGACTAACCCAGGACAGACTAACCCAGGACAGACTATCCCAGGACAGACTATCCCAGGACAGACTAACCCAGGACAGACTAACCCAGGACAGACTAACCCAGGACAGACTAACCCAGGACAGACTAACCCAGGACAGACTAACCCAGGACAGACTATCCCAGGACAGACTATCCCAGGACAGACTAACCCAGGACAGACTAACCCAGGACAGACTATCCCAGGACAGACTAACCCAGGACAGACTATCCTAGGACAGACTAACCCAGGACAGACTATCCCAGGACAGACTATCCCAGGACAGACTAACCAACGACAGACTAACCCAGGACAGACTAACCCAGGACAGACTATCCCAGGACAGACTAACCCAGGACAGACTAACCCAGGACAGACTAACCCAGGACAGACTATCCCAGGACAGACTAACCCAGGACAGACTAACCCAGGACAGACTAACCCAGGACAGACTATCCCAGGACAGACTATCCCAGGACAGACTAACCCAGGACAGACTATCCCAGGACAGACTAACCCAGGACAGACTATCCCAGGACAGACTATCCCAGGACAGACTATCCCAGGACAGACTATCCCAGGACAGACTATCCCAGGACAGACTAACCCAGGACAGACTAACCCAGGACAGACTATCCCAGGACAGACTATCCCAGGACAGACTAACCCAGGACAGACTAACCCAGGACAGACTAACCCAGGACAGACTATCCCAGGACAGACTAACCCAGGACAGACTAACCCAGGACAGACTAACCCAGGACAGACTATCCCAGGACAGACTATCCCAGGACAGACTAACCCAGGACAGACTATCCCAGGACAGACTAACCCAGGACAGACTATCCCAGGACAGACTATCCCAGGACAGACTAGTCTAGGACAGACTAGTCTAGGACAGACTAACCCAGGACAGACTAACCCAGGACAGACTATCCCAGGACAGACTATCCCAGGACAGACTAGTCAAGGACAGACTAACCAAGGACAGACTGTCCCAGGACAGACTATCCCAGGACAGACTAGTCAAGGACAGACTAACCCAGGACAGACTAGTCAAGGACAGACTAACCAAGGACAGACTAACCCAGGACAGACTATCCCAGGACAGACTATCCCAGGACAGACTAGTCAAGGACAGACTAGTCAAAGACAGACTAACCCAGACATGCCATTTTCATGCTTTTTCATGTCAAAAAGAAGAAAGAGTAGATGAGGACAACAAAGCCAGGTCAGATTGTTGTCACGCTATGCTACGCACTGGGTTAGGGCTGGGTTTGCCATCGCAATGTCCCACAACACAAGGAGACAAATTAACATGTTGTTGTTTCAGGACAGACTAACCCAGGACAGACTATCCCAGGACTAACCCAGGACAGACTAACCCAGGACAGACTAACCCAGGACAGACTAACCCAGGACAGACTATCCCAGGACTAACCCAGGACAGACTAACCCAGGACAGACTAACCCAGGACAGACTAACCCAGGACAGACTAACCCAGGACAGACTAACCCAGGACAGACTAACCCAGGACAGACTAACCCAGGACAGACTAACCCAGGACAGACTATCCCAGGACAGACTAACCCAGGACAGACTAGTCAATGACAGACTAACCCAGGACAGACTAACCCAGGACAGACTATCCCAGGACAGACTAACCCAGGACAGACTAACCCAGGACAGACTAACCCAGGACAGACTATCCCAGGACAGACTAACCCAGGACAGACTAACCCAGGACAGACTATCCCAGGACAGACTAACCCAGGACAGACTAGTCAATGACAGACTAACCCAGGACAGACTATCCCAGGACAGACTAACCCAGGACAGACTAGTCTAGGACAGACTATCACAGGACAGACTATCCCAGGACAGACTAGTCTAGGACAGACTATCACAGGACAGACTATCCCAGGACAGACTAACCCAGGACAGACTAACCCAGGACAGACTAACCCAGGACAGACTATCCCAGGACAGACTAACCCAGGACAGACTAGTCTAGGACAGACTATCACAGGACAGACTATCCCAGGACAGACTAGTCTAGGACAGACTATCACAGGACAGACTATCCCAGGACAGACTATCACAGGACAGACTATCCCAGGACAGACT
Organism: Salvelinus fontinalis; assembly: GCF_029448725.1. Classification (NCBI taxonomy): domain Eukaryota; kingdom Metazoa; phylum Chordata; class Actinopteri; order Salmoniformes; family Salmonidae; genus Salvelinus; species Salvelinus fontinalis. The sequence goes on from NC_074689.1 coordinate 36,853,351, forward strand.
AGTCTAGGACAGACTAACCCAGGACAGACTAGTCTAGGACAGACTATCCTAGGACAGACTATCCCAGGACAGACTAACCCAGGACAGACTAGTCTAGGACAGACTATCACAGGACAGACTATCCCAGGACAGACTAACCCAGGACAGACTAGTCTAGGACAGACTATCCTAGGACAGACTATCCCAGGACAGACTAACCCAGGACAGACTATCCCAGGACAGACTAACCCAGGACAGACTATCACAGGACAGACTATCCCAGGACAGACTAACCCAGGACAGACTAGTCTAGGACAGACTATCCTAGGACAGACTAACCCAGGACAGACTAACCAACGACAGACTAACCCAGGACAGACTAACCCAGGACAGACTAACCCAGGACAGACTAACCCAGGACAGACTATCCCAGGACAGACTATCCCAGGACAGACTAACCCAGGACAGACTAACCCAGGACAGACTAACCCAGGACAGACTAACCCAGGACAGACTAACCCAGGACAGACTAACCCAGGACAGACTATCCCAGGACAGACTATCCCAGGACAGACTAACCCAGGACAGACTAACCCAGGACAGACTATCCCAGGACAGACTAACCCAGGACAGACTATCCTAGGACAGACTAACCCAGGACAGACTATCCCAGGACAGACTATCCCAGGACAGACTAACCAACGACAGACTAACCCAGGACAGACTAACCCAGGACAGACTATCCCAGGACAGACTAACCCAGGACAGACTAACCCAGGACAGACTAACCCAGGACAGACTATCCCAGGACAGACTAACCCAGGACAGACTAACCCAGGACAGACTAACCCAGGACAGACTATCCCAGGACAGACTATCCCAGGACAGACTAACCCAGGACAGACTATCCCAGGACAGACTAACCCAGGACAGACTATCCCAGGACAGACTATCCCAGGACAGACTATCCCAGGACAGACTATCCCAGGACAGACTATCCCAGGACAGACTAACCCAGGACAGACTAACCCAGGACAGACTATCCCAGGACAGACTATCCCAGGACAGACTAACCCAGGACAGACTAACCCAGGACAGACTAACCCAGGACAGACTATCCCAGGACAGACTAACCCAGGACAGACTAACCCAGGACAGACTAACCCAGGACAGACTATCCCAGGACAGACTATCCCAGGACAGACTAACCCAGGACAGACTATCCCAGGACAGACTAACCCAGGACAGACTATCCCAGGACAGACTATCCCAGGACAGACTAGTCTAGGACAGACTATCCCAGGACAGACTATCCCAGGACAGACTATCCCAGGACAGACTAACCCAGGACAGACTAACCCAGGACAGACTAGTCTAGGACAGACTATCCCAGGACAGACTAACCCAGGACAGACTAACCAATGACAGACTATCCCAGGACAGACTAACCCAGGACAGACTATCCCAGGACAGACTAACCCAGGACAGACTAACCAATGACAGACTATCCCAGGACAGACTATCCCAGGACAGACTAGTCTAGGACAGACTATCCCAGGACAGACTATCCCAGGACAGACTATCCCAGGACAGACTAGTCTAGGACAGACTATCCCAGGACAGACTATCCCAGGACAGACTAACCCAGGACAGACTAACCCAGGACAGACTAACCCAGGACAGACTATCCCAGGACAGACTAACCCAGGACAGACTAGTCTAGGACAGACTAGTCTAGGACAGACTAGTCAATGACAGACTAACCCAGGACAGACTATCCCAGGACAGACTATCCCAGGACAGACTAGTCTAGGACAGACTAGTCTAGGACAGACTATCCCAGGACAGACTATCCCAGGACAGACTATCCCAGGACAGACTAACCCAGGACAGACTATCCCAGGACAGACTAGTCTAGGACAGACTAGTCTAGGACAGACTATCCCAGGACAGACTATCCCAGGACAGACTATCCCAGGACAGACTAACCCAGGACAGACTAACCCAGGACAGACTAACCAAGGACAGACTAACCCAGGACAGACTATCCCAGGACAGACTATCCCAGGACAGACTATCCCAGGACAGACTAGTCTAGGACAGACTAGTCTAGGACAGACTATCCCAGGACAGACTAGTCTAGGACAGACTAGTCTAGGACAGACTAGTCAATGACAGACTAACCAAGGACAGACTAACCCAGGACAGACTATCCCAGGACAGACTATCCCAGGACAGACTAGTCTAGGACAGACTAGTCTAGGACAGACTATCCCAGGACAGACTAGTCTAGGACAGACTAGTCTAGGACAGACTAGTCAATGACAGACTAACCAAGGACAGACTAACCCAGGACAGACTATCCCAGGACAGACTATCCCAGGACAGACTAGTCTAGGACAGACTATCCCACGACAGACTAACCCAGGACAGACTAGTCAAGGACAGACTAGTCAAGGACAGACTAACCCAGGACAGACTAGTCAATGACAGACTAACCCAGGACAGACTATCCCAGGACAGACTATCCCAGGACAGACTAACCCAGGACAGACTATCCCAGGACAGACTAACCCAGGACAGACTAACCAAGGACAGACTGTCCCAGGACAGACTATCCCAGGACAGAATAACCAAGGACAGACTAACCAAGGACAGACTATCCCAGGACAGACTAGACTAGGACAGACTAACCCAGGACAGACTAACCCAGGACAGACTATCCCAGGACAGACTAGTCAAGGACAGACTAACCAAGGACAGACTGTCCCAGGACAGACTATCCCAGGACAGACTAGTCAAGGACAGACTAACCCAGGACAGACTAGTCAAGGACAGACTAACCAAGGACAGACTAACCCAGGACAGACTATCCCAGGACAGACTATCCCAGGACAGACTAGTCAAGGACAGACTAGTCAAGGACAGACTAACCAAGGACAGACTAACCCAGGACAGACTATCCCAGGACAGACTATCCCAGGACAGACTAGTCAAGGACAGACTAGTCAAGGACAGACTATCCCAGGACAGACTATCCCAGGACAGACTAGTCAAGGACAGACTAGTCAAGGACAGACTAACCCAGACATGCCATTTTCATGCTTTTTCATGTCAAAAAGAAGAAAGAGTAGATGAGGACAACAAAGCCAGGAGGTGTAAAAGTTGCCTTGAGGGCATGGAGGGCATTGTTCCCTCCATCAATACGGAGGGAGGGAGGGAGGGAGGGAGGGAGGGAGGGTTAGCTAACAGTGATAGGGGAAGGGTTAGGGGAAGGGTTAGGGGGAGAGTTAAGGTTAGGGTTAGCTAACAGGGTTAGGGGAAGGGTTAGCTAACAGGGTTAGGGGAAGGGTTAGCTAACAAGGTTAGGGGAAGGGTTAGCTAACAGGGTTAGGGGAAGGGTTAGCTAACAGGGTTAGGGGAAGGGTTAGCTAACAGGGTTAGGGGAAGGGTTAGCTAACAGTGATAGGGGAAGGGTTAGCTAACAGGGTTAGGGGAAGGGTTAGCTAACAGGGTTAGGGGAAGGGTTAGCTAACAGGGTTAGGGGAATGGTTAGCTAACAGGGTTAGGAGAAGGGTTAGCTAACAAGGTCAGGGGAAGGGTTAGCTAACAGGGTTAGGGGAAGGGTTAGCTAAAAGGGTTAGGGGAAGGGTTAGCTAACAGGGTTATGGTTAGGGGAAGGGTTAGCTAACAGGGTTAAGGTTAGGGTTAGCTAACAGGGTTAGGGGAAGGGTTAGCTAACAGGGTTAGGGGAAGGGTTAGCTAACAGGGTTATGGTTAGGGGAAGGGTTAGCTAAAAGGGTTATGGTTAGGGGAAGGGTTAGCTAACAGGGTTAGGGGAAAGGTTAGCTAACAGGGTTAGGGGAAGGGTTAGCTAACAGGGTTATTGGAAGGGTTAGCTAACATGATTAAGGTTAGGGTTAGCTAACAGTGTTAGGGTAAGGGGAGGGTTAGCTAACAGGGTTAGGGGAAGGGTTAGCTAAAAGGGTTAGGGTTAGCTAACAGGGTTAGAGTTAGGGTTAGCTAACAGGGTTAGGGGTAGGGGAAGGGTTAGCTAACAGGGTTATGGGAAGGGGAAGGGTTAGGGGAAGGGGAAGGGGAAGGGTTAGCTAACAGGGTTATTGGAAGGGTTAGCTAACAGTGTTAGGGTTAGGGTTAGCTAACAGTGTTAGGGTAAGGAGAGGGTTAGCTAGCAGGGTTAGGGGAAGGGTTAGCTAAAAGGGTTAGGGTTAGCTAACAGGGTTAGGGGAAGGGTTAGCTAACAGGGTTAGGGGAAGGGTTAGCTAACAGGATTAGGGGAAGGGTTAGGGGAAGGGGAAGGGTTAGCTAACAGGATTAGGGGAAGGGTTAGGGGAAGGGGAAGGGGAAGGGTTAGCTAACAGGGTTATTGGAAGGGTTAGCTAACAGGATTAAGGTTAGGGTTAGCTAACAGTGTTAGGGTAAGGGAAGGGTTAGGGGAAGGGGAAGGGTTAGCTAACAGGGTTAGGGGAAGGGTTAGGGTTAGCTAAAAGGGTTAGGGTTAGCTAACAGGGTTGAGTTTGGGTTAGCTAACAGGGTTAGGGGAAGGGTTAGCTAAAAGGGTTAGGGTTAGCTAACAGGGTTGAGTTTGGGTTAGCTAACAGGGTTATGGGAAGGGAAAGGGTTAGCTAACAGGGTTAGGGGAAGGGTTAGCTAAAAGGGTTAGGGTTAGCTAACAGGGTTGAGTTTGGGTTAGCTAACAGGGTTATGGGAAGGGGAAGGGTTAGCTAACAGGGTTAGGGGAAGGGTTAGTTTAAAGTATCTAAAAGTAGTCAGTAGTTGAAAAGATGCTAATTAGCTAAAATGCTAAAGATGTCTGGCGATGTGATTCTAACTCACAAGCTTTGGGCTGCTAAACGTTCGCCTTATACGCCTACCAATCCACCCCGACCAACCAACCTCCTTTCGTTTTTGCCTTAATGAACCACCTGTTTTACGTAACCATACCAAACGTAACATACCATACTAAATGAAGTGTTTATGACTTATTTCGTTTTTTTCGTGGAGGTGGAGGTACGCTACGGATCTGGGCGAAGTCCAGGTGACATTTTAGTGTCAGTGAGTGTCACCCACTACGACCTCTCGTAATAACTTCTATGTGGGCAAATCAGTTCCTGAAGCAAGACTGACCTATGAACTATAAGACACTATGGCTCCTGGTCAAAAGTAGTGCACTACGTAGGACAACGGGTGCCATTTTAAAAGCAGTCAGGGTGGTCTGCGAAGAACGTGGGGTTGCGATGATGAAGCTCTCTCCAGAGTAACAGATCCTTCTAGGGCTAATATGCATTAATTACAGCACCTAATCACCGCACCGAGACGCCCATGCATTAACCACACAACCGTAGAAACCCCACCCGATATATTCTCCATATGGTAAACACCTGAAACATCTGTGCTGGGTAGCAGGTTAGAGGAGAGAGGGCGATGGAGACCCAAGGCGACGCTTTGTCGCTTTAGATTTCACAGCGCCAACGTTGAAGAAGGAGAGCAGATGGTTTTGTATTTCAAAGAGCTACACTTCCAGGGAAGAAACAAAAAACAAATATTAGTTTTTTTGGTTTATTGTGTGTTAATATGGCGGTGGAGTGAGTCATAAATTGAACGCAGGATGGAATATTCTGTCTGAATGGGTTGTGTTCGTCTGTAGTACTCACATGAAAATGACTTCATTTGACTTTTTTTTCTCTCTCTGATATTTGTATTGTTGCACGATGTGATTATTTGAGTCGTAAAACTATAATTATGTTATTTAATCTGGCGTTACAACAGACTTAGTCAAGCCGTGTCTGGTCAAAGACAGACTGACAAAAAAATTCAACATCACACCCTTTCAGTGAGAAGGAAGGGACTTGCCCCAAGGAAAATATTAACATATTATGATATTCTGTTATTGTGTTTGGGATGATGTCATGTTTTGGAGACCAACCTGGTAATGTGTGGAATGTAGAAATACAGTATACTGGACAGACCAGACCTGGACTACAGTATACTGGACAGACCTGGACTACGTATACTAGACAGACCAGACCTGGACTACAGTATACTGGACAGACCTGGACTACGTATACTAGACAGACCAGACCTGGACTACAGTATACTAGACAGACCAGACCTGGACTACAGTATACTGGACAGACCTGGACTACGTATACTAGACAGACCAGACCTGGACTACAGTATACTAGACAGACCAGACCTGGACTACAGTATACTGGACAGACCAGACCTGGACTACAGTATACTAGACAGACCAGACCTGGACTACAGTATACTAGACAGACCAGACCTGGACTACAGTATACTAGACAGACCTGGACTACAGTATACTAGACAGATCAGACCTGGACTACAGTATACTGGACAGACCAGACCTGGACTACAGTATACTAGACAGACCAGACCTGGACTACAGTATACTAGACAGACCAGACCTGGACTACAGTATACTAGACAGACCAGACCTGGACTACAGTATACTGGACAGACCAGACCTGGACTACAGTATACTAGACAGACCTGGACTACAGTATACTGGACAGACCAGACGTGGACTACAGTATACTAGACAGACCAGACCTGGACTACAGTATACTAGACAGACCAGACCTGGACTACAGTATACTAGACAGACCAGACCTGGACTACAGTATACTAGACAGACCTGGACTACAGTATACTGGACAGACCAGACCTGGACTACAGTATACTAGACAGACCTGGACTACAGTATACTGGACAGACCAGACCTGGACTACAGTATACTAGACAGACCAGACCTGGACTACAGTATACTAGACAGACCAGACCTGGACTACAGTATACTAGACAGACCAGACCTGGACTACAGTATACTAGACAGACCTGGACTACAGTATACTGGACAGACCAGACCTGGACTACAGTATACTAGACAGACCAGACCTGGACTACAGTATACTGGACAGACCAGACCTGGACTACAGTATACTGGACAGACCAGACCTGGACTACAGTATACTAGACAGACCAGACCTGGACTACAGTATACTAGACAGACCTGGACTACAGTATACTGGACAGACCAGACCTGGACTACAGTATACTGGACAGACCAGACCTGGACTACAGTATACTAGACAGACCAGACGTGGATACAAATGTAGATGCACGTGTGCTGTCCTATAATTAGTGTGGTGGTTGTTATGGGCCGGGGCGACGTAGAGAGAGAAAGAGAGAGAGAGAGAGAGAGAAGGCTTGTGATCGTCATTCATCGTCAGTCATTACACCCATGTACTGTTCCTGTCGCCGCTGTCTATGTTTTCTGAGTCCCAAATGCACCATATTCCCTATTTGGTGCTCTACTTTTGACCAGGGTCCATAGGGTTCAGGTCAGGGTCCATAGGGTTCTGGTCAGGAGGGTCCATAGGGTTCTGGTCAGGGCCCATGGCGCTCTGGTCAAAAGTAGTGGACTACATAGGGGGCCATTTGGGACACAGCCTCTGCCCGTTACCCCTGCCACCCCCCTCCCCAGCCCTACACGGCTCCCGCCAGCCACTTCTAAAATTGAATCTCAAGTTGAGTCCTATTTTGGAATAGCAACAGGTGATCTGCTTGGCCAACATGTTCCCTCCATGCCTCTCTCCTTCCTTCCTTCCTTCCTTCCTTCCTTCCTTCCTTCCTCCCTCCCTCCCTCCCTTCCTTCCGTCCTTCCTTCCTTCCCTCGCTCCCTCCCTCCCTCCCCTCCCTCCCTCCCATCTCTCCCTCCATCCCTCCTTCCCTCCCTCACTTCCCTCACTCTCCTTCCATCCTTCCCTCCAGCTCTCCCCGCCCTCACTTCCCCCCTCCCCTCTGCAGTGACAACATAGTGTTCCAAGAACATAGTGTTCCAACAACATAGTGTTCTAACGACATAGTGTTCCAAGAACATAGTGTTCCAACAACATAGTGCTCTAACGACATAGTGTTCCAAGAACATAGTGTTCTAACGACATAGTGTTCCAAGAACATAGTGTTCCAACAACATAGTGTTCCAACGACATAGTGTTCCAACAACATAGTGTTCCAACAACATAGTGTTCCAAGAACATAGTGTTCTAACGACATAGTGTTCCAAGAACATAGTGTTCCAACAACATAGTGTTCTAAGAACGGAGGGCTTAAGGGTAAAAAGGGGGCTCCGTCATGAAGAGATCAGTGCATGATTAGCTTAGCTTTAGGCTACGTTCCACAGGGCTCTGGTCTAAAGTAGCATAGCGTTAGGCTACGTTCCACAGGGCTCTGGTCTAAAGTAGCGTAGCATTAGGCTACGTTCCACAGGGCTCTGGTCTAAAGTAGCGTAGCGTTAGGCTACGTCCCACAGGGCTCTGGTCTAAAGTAGCGTAGCGTTAGGCTACGTTCCGCAGGGCTCTGGTCTAAAGTAGCGTAGCATTAGGCTACGTTCCACAGGGCTCTGGTCTAAAGTAGCGTAGCGTTAGGCTACGTCCCAACAGGGCTCTGGTCTAAAGTAGCGTAGCGTTAGGCTACGTCCCAACAGGGCTCTGGTCTAAAGTAGCGTAGCTTAGGCTACGTTCCGCAGGGCTCTGGTCTAAAGTAGCGTAGCATTAGGCTACGTTCCACAGGGCTCTGGTCTAAAGTAGCGTAGCGTTAGGCTACGTTCCACAGGGCTCTGGTCTAAAGTAGCATAGCGTTAGGCTACGTTCCAACAGGGCTCTGGTCTAAAGTAGCATAGCGTTAGGCTATGTTCCACAGGGCTTTGGTCTAAAGTAGCATAGTGTTAGGCTACGTCCCAACAGGTCTCTGGTCTAAAGTAGCGTAGCTTAGGCTACGTTCCGCAGGGCTCTGGTCTAAAGTAGCGTAGCATTAGGCAACGTTCCACAGGGCTCTGGTCTAAAGTAGCGTAGCATTAGGCTACGTTCCACAGGGCTCTGGTCTAAAGTAGCATAGCGTTAGGCTACGTCCCAACAGGGATCTGGTCTACAGTAGAATAGCGTTAGGCTACGTCCCAACAGGGCTCTGGTCTAAAGTAGCATAGCGTTAGGCTACGTCCCAACAGGGATCTGGTCTAAAGTAGCATAGCGTTAGGCTACGTCCCAACAGGGCTCTGGTCTTAAGTAATGTAGCATGCCATTTGGCACCAGAGTTAGGGTTCGGTTGGGTTAGGTCGGTCCTCCCCGGCCGAGGAGCAGGGATGGTTGTATTCAACGTGGGAAAATTATGTTTCACCAGAGTGACTCCCTACTCCCATTTGTCATTTTTTGCAGAAAGTAATAATTAATTTGGACAACACACACACACACACACACACACACACACACACACACACACACACACACACACACACACACACACACACCACACACACGCACGCACGCACGCACGCACGCACGCGCTCACGCACGCGCTCACGCACGCGCTCACGCACGTGCACGCGCACACGCACACGCACACGCACACACACACACACACACACACACACACACACACACACACACACACACACACACACGGTGCAGAATTCATTCCAGAGTTGTTTAATTTGCAGTCAGGTTTGCGCTGGGCAGAACTTATGTAAAGCTGTCCACTTCGGTTTGTTTGGGTGACAAACACTTGAATGGTTTGAAAATATACGGTCAAATTAGGCTAATCCTCTCCTCAGTGTCCTCTCTCATTCACCCCTTACAAAATCCAAAGACAAAAATGATCAATAAAACCAGATACTGTTGATACAAACCCCTTACTGAAATGTAATTTCTATGTATTACCAGGGGGAAGATAATCAGCAACCTAGAGAGTGGATCGTTGTGAGTAGACACACACCTGGAGGTAGTCTACCTGGACAGGTAGGTACACAGCAGTAGCACCTGTCAGATCTCTTTGTGTTCTTCTCAGAACACAAACACAATAATGCGTGCATCCATGCAGATAACACAGACGCACACACACACACACACACACACACACACACACACAGACACAGACACAGACACAGACACAGACACACACACAGACACAGACACACACACACACACACACACACACACACACACACACACACACACACACACACACACACAGACACAGACACAGACACAGACACACACACACACACACACAGTCTATTTACATACAGCTCAAACACTATTCAAATCTCTCTGACTAAACAGGGTAGCGTGTAAAAACACAAACCCTCAAATCCCTGTCGTCTGTCGCTGCTTCTTCTACTTGGATACGATCTAGAACAAGCCAAAATGGAGTAATACAAGCTATGTCACACACACACACACACACACACACACACACACACACACACACACACACACACACACACACACACACACACACACACACACACACACACACACACACACACACACACACACAGTCACAAATACCTGAAAGGCATCTGTCGTTAACATTAAACATCATGTAACATAATTTTGCGTTGTTTTTTTTTCCTCAGAAATTCATCTAAATTATACAGAATATGAAGCCTATCATTCAAAATACCTTGTCGTTTTGTAATTTCGCTCATCTTAAAACTAGTCTTGGCAACCACAAACAGAAATACCTTCCATTTGACTCACAGCTTGCAGCGGCAATAGGACTGAGAGAAATCATACTGTTCCTGTCTGAGTAAGCTGTTGTTATTATTCTGGCAAGATTGGCCAAACTTTCCTACAATTTTACAATTATTTATATTATTCGTGTGATTATGGGGGAGCAATTGATATGCACAGGCAAATTTTGTTCCCAGTCTGCGCTGCATAGATTTAAATAACAAACATGCTTCCATATTAAAACCAAGTCAGGAAGAAGGGTAGTAATGGCTGGAGAGGAGAGGGGACACGGAGGGAGGAGAGAAGCCTGCCAAAGGTATCACTTGCCCGGACACTCACGGGAGGGCAATGGGTAGGCTCCATTGATCAATGATGACTGATACTGAAGATAATTTACTGCGTAACCTTGAATTTGCGATCGATTGATGATTGCTGCACATCCTGCCAGGACCACAACCACCTCCACCCATGTTGTTACCATATGATGACACCACACACCCAAAGGCCATCCTGATGACACCCCCAACACCATCACCACCATCCCCAACACCAACACCACCATCACCACCATCACCACCATCACCACCATCCCCAACACCACCATCACCACCATCACCACCATCCCCAACACCACCATCACCACCATCACCACCATCACTACCATCACCACCATCCCCAACACCACCATCACCACCATCCCCAACACCACCATCACCACCATCCCCAACACCACCATCACCACCACCATCACCACCATCCCCAACACCACCATCACCACCATCACCACCATCCCCAACACCACCATCACCATCACCACCATCCCCAACACCACCATCACTACCATCACCACCATCACCACCATCCCCAACACCACCATCACCATCACCACCATCCCCAACACCACCATCACCATCACCACCATCACCATCACCACCATCACTACCATCACCACCATCCCCAACACCACCATCACCACCATCACCACCATCACCACCATCCCTCAACACCACCATCACAAAACACCACAATCACCCCCAACACCACCCCCAACACCACCCCCAACACCACCCTCAACACCACCAACAACACCACCATCACCACCAACACCATCAACACCCCCATCACCACCAACACCACCATCACCAACACCACAATACACCCCAACACCACCAACAACACCACCATCACCAACACCACAATCACCCCCAACACCACCATCACCACCAACACTACCATCACCCCCAACACCACCCACCCCAACACCATCAACACCCCCATCACCCCCATCACCACCAACACCACCATCACCAACACCACAATCACCCCCAACACCACCAACAACACCACCATCACCAACACCACAATCACCCCCAACACCACCAACAACACCACCAACACCCCCAACACCACCCCACCACCATCAACACCCCCAACTCTGCTTCCCTGCCTCAGATCAGGTCTCAAAGACTTCAACCAAGGCCACCAAACCAGCTCCTTGACCTGACTTCTCCTCCCAGTTGGCATTTGAACTTTCCTACGTCCCTGCAGCTATAGCTCCCCCCAATGGCCCAGTAGGCCGGCATTCTCTCAGCATATCTTGGCCAGTCTCTTTCAGCATATTGCTTCCTCTACGTCCCCTCCTCTCATGTCTCTGCCGCCGGTGGTTTTCCGGGGTTTCAGCTCTGGCCTCCAGGCTCTGTTGCCTGCTCTCTTTACAGCCCCCAGCTCACATCCCCTCCTACTGAGCCAGTAGCGACACCTCTCTCTACGCTGGGATTAGTTTATTTCTCCAACACAGTCTCTTCACCATCAGACACAGTAATCTGATCAGTTTTGGCAGGACCACAACAGCCTACCTGTTCCGGGTTAACATCTACCCGTACCAACCACTCACCTACTTCTTTACAGACCAAACAATATCTCAACATGCATCTCCATCTGATCACCACATCTGGTTTCATCACCTTACCAATGGTTCCATTCCCATCTGAGACTAATACTATCTCTGTACGGCTATCCTGATGATCAATTCTCAGGACTCTCCATCCACATTGGATCCATGGTATCTCGACACAGCATCCCGGGACGTACAACTCCTCGTACGCTCGTCCTCCCGCCTATCATTGCTACATCCAGCTCTGACATCGACAAGATGCGGAGAGCATCAACAACATCATCAACTCTCAGAACCTGCATTAAACCTCATGCACTGTCTTCTAGTCCCTGCATCCTTTAAATGGACACCATCTACCTCATGCGTTGAATCCTACCCAACAAGCCACAAGAGGATTGGCTTCCTAGCTGAGCTTGGTTCCTCTCAAGGTTTTCTCACTTCAAGGGAGTATTTTTCCTTGCCACTGTCGTTTCTGCTTGCTTTTCCCGGAGACTAAGGTTGGGGCATCTCGTCCACTGTACTACCTCAACTATATTACCAACCGTTCAGCACCTGCAAGTCCAGAACAGCGCTGTTCCTCTACAGCACAGGTGTCAAACTCATTCCACGGGGGGCCGAGTGTCTGCGGGTTTTCGCTCCTCCCTTGTACTTGATTGATTAACATCACTAATTAGTTAGGAACTCCCCACACCTGGTTGTCTTGGGCTTTATTGAAAGGAAAAAACAAAAACCTGCAGACACTAGGCCCTCCGTGGAATGAGTTTGACACCCCTGCTCTACAGGGTCTGACTAATTTGGAGTTCTCTTTTTGGGGGGGGGGGGGGGGATTACCATCACCACAGCAACCTAACTACCACGATCTGACTATGTCTACCTGAGACTCAAAGCCAAACCACACAGAGTCCACCCCCCTTGGCTTCATCTGGCCCATTCCCATTCCCCTCCGGAATCATTCCAACAGCCAATCAATTTCCTCAATAAACATTCTAAACCCATGTTAATGTCTGGTCCTTAAACTCGTGAAATAAATATCTATTTCCCAGAGGTATTTGCATGGGAGGATGAAATCTCTCTCTCTCTCTGCAGCCTCTCTGTTATATAGCCATGCTGTTGACCTCCAGCTTGATCCTGTCCAGGTAAGCCGGGTCGACGGGGGAGATAATGAACAAAAGAGCATTTATTTTACAGGTGGAGTGACATGGCATATCCACGCCGCTCCACCCGCTCGCTCCGTCTCCTGTCCTCCTCTCTCTCCCATTGACAGATATTCTAATTCACTGCAGATTCCCATAAAGCTGGGTGGCCGAGCCGCGGCCGGCTGGGGCCCTGTATAGGTTTAACTAACAGAGAGTCCTACTCATGCTGGGTGGCCAAGCTGGAGCCCTGGATAGATTGGACTAACAGAGAGCCCTACTCATGCTGGGTGGGGCAGAGGTCTAGGTCTTATTAACCTGGATTAATTTTGAAGAGCAAAGGGCTCCTTTACATCCGAATAAAATGAAGATCAATAAATTGAATGTTCAGGTCAGGATGTCAAGTTGACACGATTATCGACTGACATGCCTGGAAGTTAGGCTGGGAGGGTTTTTTAACGAGCGGAGGACGAGGAGGAGGAGGAAGGGGGCGAAAGAGGCAGAAAATGAGAGAAGGGGAGAGAGAGAGAGAAATCCTTAATGACTTTATTCCAGGGAAAAGAAGTACTTCCATGTGTCTCTCTTTACACGCTAGAGCTGCCTTCCTATAAACAAGGACATGTCAGAAAAGAATGCTTATTACCTCTCCTCGTTTAGAGCCCGGTGGATTGGTCGCTTTGAATGGCACGGTTGTCACGGTAACCTTTCTGGGTTTGTCAGACATGTTTGTTTTCCACAGTAAGAATTATTATCCAAACGTTTGATTTACCCGTTTGTTTAGCTAACTTTTCCGTTGACATTTATTCTAATGTAGATTATTTCTCACTAAGTATGCTACATCTGTCGATCTTTTCATATATACAACACGTAAAAAAAACATTAAAAAAGTGATGGAATTTTGTAATTTGTAATCCTGCAAATGTTTGTACAACTTTTTTGTACAAACACACATTCGTCTTTCTAGCAAAGGCCGGGGCAATAAAGTACCAGTCCTTATCGAACCTTCCTTCCTAGCTGACTGGATGTGAAACTGGGGCCTACCAAAAGGCCTGGCTATCTCCCTTACTAACCCTAACTAACCATCTTACTAACCCTAACTAACCATCTTACTAACCCTAACTAACCATCTTACTAACCCAAACTAACCATCTTACTAACCCAAACTAACCATCTTACTAACCTAAACTAGCCATCTTACTAACCTAAACTAACCATCTTACTAACCCAAACTAACCATCGTACTAACCCTAACTAACCATCTTACTAACCCTAACTAACCATCTTACTAACCCAAACTAACCATCTTACTAACCCTAACTAACCATCTTACTAACCCAAACTAACCATCTTACTAACCCTAACTAACCATCATACTAACCCTAACTAACATCTTACTAACCCAAACTAACCATCTTACTAACCCTAACTAACCATCTTACTAACCCTAACTAACCATCTTACTAACCCTAACTAACCATCTTACTAACCCTTACTAACCATCTTACTAACCCTAACTAACCATCTTACTAACCATCTTTCTAACCCTAACTAACCATCTTACTAACCCTAACTAACCATCTTACTAACCATCTTACTAACCCTAACTAATAGGGATGTGCATCTTTCCTTTTCGAGGCAATTCGATAAGCATCTAGATTCATGGGCTCCGAGACGATGCAGGAACAATACGTTTTAGAAGCGATGCGATTGGTTCAATGCGGTATGATGCACTAACATTTGTTGCATAAACACATGTCCTTTCCCGGTTCAAAATTAAACATCTGCTGCTGATGGAACTCTTGATATGGATCTGTTTGAGCTGACTATAGTAAGTGTACTATGTAGGAACCTGGTCTGAGCCACGAAGGAGACTAGGCATCTACCACCCCACTATCACTATCAGATTAGGAGGGGGGGGGGGGGCAATGAACCTGGTCTGAGCCATGAAGGAGACTGGGCATCTACCACCCCACTACCACCATCAGATTAGGGGGGGGGGGGATGCACCTGATCTGAGTCATGAAGGAGACTAGACATCTACCACACCAATACCACTATCCGATTAGTGGGGGAAATGCACCTGATTTAGTTAGGATTTGTAAATTGGTTAGTAAGGGTTAGTTAGACTTAGTAAGATAGTTAGTATGATTTAGTTAGTGTTAGTAAGATAGTTAGTATGAGTTAGTTATGATTAGTAAAATGGTTAGTAAGGGTTAGCTAGTAGGGATTTAGCGATTCACTGGTACTCGTTGGTCCCCGATTCAAATGTTTCAGATACAACTGCATCTATCCACGGACCCTAAACCAATCCAAATTTAGCATGCATCAGTCAGAAAATAGATTCGGACGTTACGAATCGCCGGTTCTTTAACATCTGTTGATGATATTACATTCTACCTTCCCGACAATACTTCTCATCCTGTCCTTCAGTGTAGAACTGACTTTCAGTCTACCGACTTGATGACCAGTCCTCCTTCAAGACGTTGAGTCAAACCGACTTGATGACCAGTCCTCCTTCAAGACTTTGAGTCAAAACGACTTGATGACCAGTCCTCCTTCAAGACTTTCAGTCAAACCGACTTGATGACCAGTCCTCCTTCAAGACTTTGAGTCAAACCGACTTGATGACCAGTCCTCCTTCAAGACGTTGAGTCAAACCGACTTGATGACCAGTCCTCCTTCAAGACGTTGAGTCAAACCGACTTGATGACCAGTCCTCCTTCAAGACGTTGAGTCAAACCGACTTCATGACCAGTCCTCCTTCAAGACTTTGAGTCAAACCGACTTCATGACCAGTCCTCCTTCAAGACTTTCAGTCAAACCGACTTGATGACCAGTCCTCCTTCAAGACTTTGAGTCAAACCAACTTGATGACCAGTCCTCCTTCAAGACTTTCAGTCAAACCGACTTGATGACCAGTCCTCCTTCAAGACTTTGAGTCAAACCGACTTGATGACCAGTCCTCCTTCAAGACTTTCAGTCAAATCAAGTTGATGGGTTAAAATAAGTCTTCTGACCTCAATGGGACTTCCTGGATAAATAAAGATGAAATAAAAAGCATGAACTTGGGGCTCCCGAGTGGCGCAGCGGTCTAAGGCACTGCATTTCAGTGCCAGAGGTGTCACTACAGACCCAGGTTTGATTCCAGGCTGAATCACAACCGGCCATGATTGAGAGTACCATAGGACGGCACACAATTGGCCCAGTGTTGTCCGGGTTTGGCCACGGTAGGCCGTCATTGTAAAATAAAATTTGTTCTTAACTGACTTGCCTAGTTAAATAAAGGTAAAATGAAAGGTACTAACCATTTTGACTGTCTCCATGTACACCTGCCCCTCCACCTGAACCACATTAGTCACTGTCTGTCATTCACTACATGATCAATAATCCAGGAAGGGCAGCCTTACAAAGAGGCCATCTCATCATGGGGGGCATTAATATCTAAACAGTGTCTGCTTCCTTCAATCCCTCCCTCCTTCATTCTTTCCCTCCCTCCTGGCAATGACATACACTACCGGTCAAAAGTTTTACACCTACTCATTTAAGGGTTTTTCTTTATTTTTACTATTATCTACATTGTAGAATTAAAGTGAAGACATTAAAACTATGAAATAACACATACTGTAAGGAATCGTGTGGTAACCAAAAAAGTGTTAAACAAATCAAAATATATTTTATAATTGAGATTCTTCAAATAGCTACCCTTTGCCTTGATGACAGCTTTGCACACTCTTGGCATTCTCTCAACCAGCTTCACTGGAATTATTTTCCAACAGTCTTTAAGGAGTTCCCACATATGCTGAGCACTTGTTGGCTGCTTTTTCTTCACTCTGCGGTCCGACTCATCCCAAACCATCTCAATTTGGTTGAGGTCGGGGGATTGTGGAGGCCAGGTCATCTGATGCAGTACTCCCTCACTCTCCTCCTTGGTAAAATAGCCCTTACACAGTCTGGAGGTGTGTTGGGTCATTGTCCTGCTGAAAAACAAATGATAGTCTCACTAAGCCCAAACCAGATTGGATAGCGTATCGCTGCAGAATGCTGTGGTAGCCATGCTGGTTAAGTGTGCCTTGAATTCTAAATAAATCCCAGACAGTGTCACCACTAAAACACCCCCACACCATCACACCTCCTCATCCATGCTTCACGGTGGGAACCACACATGCAGAGATCATCCGTTCACGCACACCGCGTCTCACAAAGACACGGCGGTTGAACCAAAAATCTCAAATTTGGACTCCAGACCAAAGGACAGATTTTTACCGGTCTAATGTCCATTGCTCGTGTTTCTTGGTCCAAGCAAGTCTCAGCTTATTATTGGTGTCCTTTAGTAGTGGTTTCGTTGCAGCAATTCAACCATGAAGACCAGATTTACACGTTCTCCTCTGAACAGTTGATGTTGAGATGTGTCTGTTACTTGAACTCTGTGAAGCATTTATTTGGGCTGCCATTTCTGAGGCTGGTAATTCTAATGAACTTATCCTCTGCAGCAGAGGTAACTCTGGGTCTTCCTTTCCTGTGGCGGTCCTCATGAGAGCCAGTTTCATCATACCGCTTGATGGTTTTTGCGACTGCACTTGAAGAAACCTTCAAAGTTTTTGAATTGTTTCGTATTGACTGACCTTCATGTCTTAAAGTAATGATGGACTGTCATTTCTCTTTGCTGTCTTTGAGCTGTTCTTGCCATAATATGGACTTGGTCTTTTACCAAATAGGGCTATCTTCTGTATACCCCCCTACCGTGTCACAACACAACTGATTGACTCAATTAAGAAGGAAAGATATTCCACAAATTAACTTTTAAGAAGGCACACCTGTTGTGCAATTAACACCTGTTAATTGAAATGCATTCATGAAGCTGGTTGAGAGAATGCCAAGAGTGTGCAAAGCTGTCATCAAGGTAAAGGGGTGGCTACTTTGAAGAATCTCAAACATAAAATATATTTTGACTTGATTAACACTTTTTTTGATGGTCCACTATATAGTACACATCTCGTTAGTCGGTATGGTGTTACACCTGTGCTGGCTTGTCACCTCGTTAGTCTGTATGGTGTTACACCTGTACTGACTTGTCACCTCGTTAGTCTGTATGGTGCTCAGTATGTAAGGGATCTAGTTCCAGACCAGTATGTAGAGGATCTAGATCCAGACCAGTATGTAGGGAATCTAGTTTCAGACCAGTATGTAGAGGATCTAGTTTCAGACCAGTATGTAGGGAATCTAGTTTCAGACCAGTATGTAGGGGATCTAGTTTCAGACCAGTATGTAGAGAATCTAGTTTCAGACCAGTATGTAGGGAATCTAGTTTCAGACCAGTATGTAGGGAATCTAGTTTCAGACCAGTACGTAGGGGATCTAGTTTCAGACCAGTATGTTGGGAATCTAGTTTCAGACCAGTATGTAGGGAGATCTAGTTTCAGACCAGTACGTAGGGGATCTAGTTTCAGACCAGTATGTAGGGAATCTAGTTTCAGACCAGTTTGTAGGGGATCTAGTTTCAGACCAGTATGTAGGGGATCTAGTTTCAGACCAGTATGTAGGGAACCTAGTTTCAGACCAGTATGTAGGAGGATCTAGTTCCAGACCAGTATGTAGGGAATCTAGTTTCAGACCAGTATGTAGGAGGATCTAGTTCCAGACCAGTATGTAGGGAATCTAGTTTCAGACCAGTATGTAGGGGATCTAGTTTCAGACCAGTATGTAGGGAATCTAGTTTCAGACCAGTATGTAGGGGGATCTAGTTCCAGACCAGTATGTAGGGGACCTAGTTTCAGACCAGTATGTAGGAGATCTAGTTTCAGACCAGTATGTAAGGGATCTAGTTTCAGACCAGTATGTAGGGAATCTAGTTTCAGACCAGTATGTAGGGAATCTAGTTTCAGACCAGTATGTAGGGAATCTAGTTTCAGACCAGTATGTAAGGGATCTAGTTTCAGACCAGCATGTAGGGGATGTAGTTTCAGACCAGTATGTAGGGGAACCTAGTTTCAGACGAGTATGTAGGGGATCTAGTTTCAGACCAATACGTAGGGATTCTAGTTTCAGACCAGTATGTAGGGGGATCTAGTTTCAGACCAGTATGTAGGGAATCTAGTTTCAGACCAGTTTGTAGGGGATGTAGTTTCAGACCAGTATGTAGGGGATCTAGTTTCAGACCAGTATGTACGGGATCTAGTTTCAGACCAGTATGTAGGGGATCTAGTTTCAGACCAGTATATAGGGGGTTCTAGT
Source organism: Salvelinus fontinalis (assembly GCF_029448725.1). Classification (NCBI taxonomy): domain Eukaryota; kingdom Metazoa; phylum Chordata; class Actinopteri; order Salmoniformes; family Salmonidae; genus Salvelinus; species Salvelinus fontinalis. Next base: position 36,873,144 of record NC_074689.1, read on the forward strand.
TTCAGACCAGTATGTAGGGAATCTAGTTTCCGACCAGTACGTAGGGGATCTAGTTTCAGACCAGTATGTAGGGGGTTCTAGTTTCAGACCAGTATGTAGGAGGATCTAGTTTCAGACCAGTATGTAGGGGGATCTAGTTCCAGACCCGTATGTAATGGATCTAGATTCAGACCGTTATGTAGGGAATCTAGTATCAGACCAGTATGTAGGGAATCTAGTTTCAGACCAGTATGAAGGGGATCTAGTTTCAGACCAGTATGTAGGGCATCTAGTTTCAGACCAGTATGTAGAGAACCTAGTTTCAGACCAGTATGTAGGGAATCTAGTTTCAGACCAGTATGTAGAGGATCTGGTTTCAGACCAGTATGTAGGGAATCTAGTTTCAGACCAGTATGTAGGGAATCTAGTTTCAGACCAGTTTGTAGGGGATGTAGTTTCAGACCAGTATGTAGGGGATCTAGTTTCAGACCAGTATGTACGGGATCTAGTTTCAGACCAGTATGTAGGGGATCTAGTTTCAGACCAGTATATAGGGGGTTCTAGTTTCAGACCAGTATGTAGGGAATCTAGTTTCCGACCAGTACGTAGGGGATCTAGTTTCAGACCAGTATGTAGGGGGTTCTAGTTTCAGACCAGTATGTAGGAGGATCTAGTTTCAGACCAGTATGTAGGGGGATCTAGTTCCAGACCCGTATGTAATGGATCTAGATTCAGACCGTTATGTAGGGAATCTAGTATCAGACCAGTATGTAGGGAATCTAGTTTCAGACCAGTATGAAGGGGATCTAGTTTCAGACCAGTATGTAGGGCATCTAGTTTCAGACCAGTATGTAGGGAACCTAGTTTCAGACCAGTATGTAGGGAATCTAGTTTCAGACCAGTATGTAGAGGATCTGGTTTCAGACCAGTATGTAGGGAACCTAGTTTCAGACCAGTATGTAGGGAATCTAGTTTCAGACCATTATGTAGGGAACCTAGTTTCAGACCAGTATGTAGGGAATCTAGTTTCAGACCAGTATGTAGGGGATCTAGTTTCAGACCAGTTTGTAGGAGGATCTAGTTTCAGACTAGTATGTAGGGAATCTAGTTTCAGACCAGTATGTAGGGGATCTAGTTTCAGACCAGTATGTAGGGAATCTAGTTTCAGACCAGTATGTAGGGAATCTAGTTTCAGACCAGTACGTAGGGGATCTAGTTTCAGACCAGTACGCAGGGAATCTAATTTCAGACCAGTATGTAAGGGATCTAGTTTCAGACCAGTATGTAGGGAATCTAGTTTCAGACCAGTATGTAGGGAATCTAGTTTCAGACCAGTATGTAGGGGATCTAGTTCCAGACCAGTATGTAGGGAAGCTAGTTTCAGACCAGTTTGTAGGGGATCTAGATTCAGACCAGTATGTAGGGTATCTAGTTTCAGACCAGTATGTAGGGAATCTAGTTTCAGACCAGTATGTAGGGGATCTAGTTTCAGACCAGTATGTAGGGAATCTAGTTTCAGACCAGTTTGTAGGGGATCTAGTTTCAGACCAGTACGTAGGGAATCTAGTTTCAGACCAGTATGTAAGGGATCTAGTTTCAGACCAGTATGTAGGGGATCTAGTTTCATACCAGTATGTAGGGAATCTAGTTTCAGACCAGTATGTAGGGGATCTAGTTCCAGACCAGTATGTAGGGAATCTAGTTTCAGACCAGTATGTAGGGAATCTAGTTTCAGACCAGTATGTAGGGGATCTAGTTTCAGACCAGTATGTAGGGAATCTAGTTTCAGACCAATTTGTAGGGGATCTAGTTTCAGACCAGTATGTAGGAGGATCTAGTTCCAGACCAGTATGTAGGGGATCTAGTTTCAGACCGGTATGTAAGGGATCTAGTTTCAGACCAGTATGTAGGGAATCTAGTTTCAGACCAGTATGTAGGGAATCTAGTTTCAGACCAGTATGTAGGGAATCTAGTTTCAGACCAGTACGTAGGGAATCTAGTTCCAGACCAGTATGCAGGGAATCTAGTTTCAAGCTTTTTTTATTTATTTTGGTTTTGAAGGACATACTTTGGTAATTGCTATTCCTTGGGTACTAAGAGGAAGTACCTCCAAGTACCAAGTACTTCTTGATCCCAGGAAGCCTGGCTGCATTTCAATCCACAAATGACACCCCACTCTTTTCTACTTTGCTTCCTTTTTGTTGGGAGACAGTCTACAGGCTGGACAATGAAAGCACAGAGAGGGGGAGCATACTGCTGTCATTGTCTGCTGAGAGGAGGAGAAGGAGGCGGAGAAGGAGGAGGGGGATGAGGTTTAACATCGTTCAATCAGATGAAACGATAAAGGGAGATAATCAAGGACTCGAGATGGCAGTAACACTTTCTAACTCAACTCATTGTCTACCGTCAGAAGAATATCTTTATTAAATACTACACCCCCCCCCCCCCCCCCCCCCCCCCCCCCTGCCCCCCCCCCCTTGCCTTCTTCCCACTAAATCTTACTAACACTGACTATCCTGATAACTACTTCACGGAGGAAAAAATGTACTAACTACGACTGTGATATGTGGTTGTCCCACCTAGCTAACTAAAGATGGATGCACTAACTACTGTAAGTGGCTCTGGATAAAGAGTGTCTGTTAAATAACTCAAATGTAAAGCAATGCACACAACTACCTCTCTCTTCTTTTCTCCAATACTTTTACAATTCCCCTAACACTCCCATTTCTACACGTAACACATCGGGAGTCCAGATGCTACTGCAGACAGTGATCTGGAAGTACAGCTGTGTGTGCCCGCGTGTGCTTGTGTTCCCAGTAGACTGTCTGTCCTAGTCCCTCCAGCTGGATATCTCCCCACACTGATGCCTGGAGACAAAAGTCAGGGATGCTCACCACCTGTCCACACACACACACACACACACACACACACACACACACACACACACACACACACACACACACACACACACTGGCCTTTGTATCATCAGCACACTTTTGACAAACTCTGAGGAAACTTAAGAAGAAACAGTTGTAGCATTGGAAACCCCCATATGGTATAAGTCTGAGTGTAAACATTATACTCAGGAAGAGTTATGGCTGTATAGCACTTACCTTTCTAGTTCTATGAGTTATGGTGTAACCTTTGATATTGACTGGAGAATTACACTGAACCGCAACACTTCACTGTTCTATTTTTTTAATGTCACACTCTCTTTGTCTTTCTCTCTCTCTCGCTCTCTCTTTCTTTCTCTCTCTCTCTCTCTCTCTCTCCCCCTCTCTCTCTCTCTCTCTCTCTTTCCTCTCTCTCTCTCTCTCTCCCTCTCTCTCTCTCTCTTTCCCTCTCTCTCTCTCTCTCTCTCTCTCTCTCTCTCTCTCTCTCTCTCTCTCTCTCTCTTTCTCTTTCCTTCTCTCTCTCTTTCTCTCTCTCTCTCTCTCTCTCTTTCTTTCTCTCTCTCTCTCTCTCTCTTTCTTTCCCTCTCTCTCTCTCTCTCTCTCTTTCTTTCCCTCTTTTTCTTTCTTTTCTTCTCTCACTCTGTCGCTCTCTCCCTCTCTCTCTCTCTCTTTCTCACCTCTCTTTCCTCTCTCTCCTTTTCTCTCCTGTCTGGCTTTCTCTAGGACCATAACAACACCTAAACTTCCATCCGTCAATGAGAGAGAATAACACAACAGGTTAGTTGTGCTGAACTTGGATTGGTCATATTAGCCTCTACGTTGTCTCTTCTTCATCCATCCAAAGCCAAGACAGCGCTGGTCCAGAGGGTATTGGGTACCAAACGGGGTATGTGTGTGTTGAGTACCGGTAGCCAGGCAAGACAAAGCCTCCCTTTATTAGACAGCGTTCAGCTGTGATAGGCTTATCAAGATCTGCTGCGGCTGGTAGTTTGCTGGAAACCCAATCAGAAGCTATGTTTCCAGTAACTTTTCCAGTCATTTTTTTTATGTTGACATTTTTAAAGTATAACATAGAAAATATATGCGACAATTGCCTACTGAGGTGTGTTTACATGTAACTATATTGTGTCGATTAAAAACAGCTGGAATTAATGCCCTAACACCTAAAAACCTACAGTGTCTAATAAAAATAGTTTCCATTTAGGAAAATTGCGAATTAATAAATTGGTGACAGCCTGTGTGTCCTTCCACCTATCTGTTTCATATTTCAGGTAGCCCGCAAAAGGTAGCCCGCAAAAGCCAGCATGGATAGAATGCAATAATTGACTATTGTAATATTTCTCATGTACCAACGTATCGCCACGGTCCGCGCCATGACGTGCCAACGTATCGCCACGGTCCGCGCCATGATGTGCCAACGTATCGCCACGGTCCGCGCCATTATGTGCCAACGTATTGCCACGGTCCGCGCCATGATGTGCCAACGTATCGCCACAGTCCGCGCCATTATGTGCCAACGTATTGCCACGGTCCGCGCCATGATGTGCCAACGTATCGCCACGGTCCACACCTTGATGGAACTTACACTCTTGTAGATCTGAAACCATTGGATTTTGAAACAAGCCAACCAGGGAAGCCAACCAGAGAAGCCAACCAGAGAAGCCAACCAGGGAAGCCAACCAGGGATGCCAACCAGGGAAGCCAACCTGGGAAGTCAACCAGGGAAGACAATGCAATTCAATGTTTTGAGTTCCTCAACTATTCGACTCTCGCGAGTACGTATTGGAGTTTCAGCGATGAGACTAGACTGTAAATACCAATTGGATACTACGAAATTGGAGAGAAAAAAAGGGGGACATTTTTTAAAATAATAATACATAAATATTTTTAAAAACTATAGAAGTCAAATGTATTCCTTGCCTAGGACCTGTTAATAAGGCAACTTCCTGTCTGGTTATTTTCCTCACAGCTCACTGTCACTATGTCTACCCGGTTATGGATTTCTTACAGAAAAATTGTTTGTTTGCAAATGCAACTGGGGCCATGACATCACACACCTTCAGAAGTATTCGGCCCGGCATCCAATAACGAAAGTTCGACAGGAGACAAATCCACCCCTGTCGAACGGATACAAATGTCGTCAATCTTTAGAATAATGGAAGGATCCTATATCTGCTGTTTCGTCTCAATGATTTATAATGCGACATAAACCTGGGTCAATGGAAACCTGCCTAATGACTGAATAAACCCCCCCCCCCCCCCCCCCCCCCCCCCTCGGGTATCCACAGGCCTGGCCACCTGTTCTCTCCATATAGGCTACAATACTTATCGAGTGTTACGTTCCTGACCTATTTCTGTTAGTTTGTTGTATGTGTTAGTTGGTCAGGACGTGAGTTTGGGTGGGCATTCTATGTTGTCTGTTTCTATGTTGGTTTAAGGGTTGCCTGGTATGGCTCTCAATTAGAGGCAGGTGTTTGGCGTTCCTCTAATTGAGAGTCATATTTAGGTAGGTTGTTTCACAGTGTTCGTTGTGGGTGGTTGTCTCCTGTGTCAGTGTTTGTCGCACCATACGGGACTGTTCGGTTTGTTTGTACATCGTTCTTTTTGTGTAGTCTATTTTTCCCTGTTCGTGCGTTCTTCGTGTTTAATGTAAGTTCGTCGTCCAGGTCTGTCTACACCGTTTGTTGTTTTGTTAGTTTATAGTGAAGTTCGTGTTTTCGTCTTTTCTTTAAATAAATTATGTATTCACAACCCGCTGCGCCTTGGTTCAATCACTACTCCTCCTCTTCGGTTGAAGAGGAGGAGGACTACCATAACAGCAAGGTTTTAAATAAAAATGTAAACAGGCCAAGTTTTGTTATCTTCCTAGTAAAGTGATATCGTGATGGTATAGAAACAACAAACGTAAAACAATACGTATAAATCGACAAAGAGGAGCTAGCTATCTGGAGGGGAAAAAACTAACATTTGTTATAACAGTCAATATTGTCTCTTAAACTAAAAACGTAGAGACAGACATCTTTCTAGAAAGACGTGGAGGAGCACAATCTGACCACTGAGAGGAGAGCAGGTATGAGACAAACAAATAGCACCCTATTCCCTATACTAGTACACTACTGTTGACCAGGGTCCTATAGGGAATAGGGTACACTACTGTTGACCAGGGTCCTATAGGGAATAGGGTACACTACTGTTGACCAGGGTCTATAGGGAATAGGGTGCACCACTGTTGACCAGGGTCTATAGGGAATAGGGTACACCGCTGTTGACAAGGGTCTATAGGGAATAGGGTACACTACTGTTGACCAGGGTCTATAGGGAATAGGGTACACTACTGTTGACCAGGGTCTATAGGGAATAGGGTACACTACTGTTGACCAGGGTCCTATAGGGAATAGGGTACACTACTGTTGACCAGGGTCCTATAGGGAATAGGGTACACTACTGTTGACCAGGGTCTATAGGGAATAGGGTGCACTACTGTTGACCAGGGTCTATAGGGAATAGGGTACACTACTGTTGACCAGGGTCTATAGGGAATAGGGTACACTACTGTTGACCAGGGTCTATAGGGAATAGGGTACACTACTGTTGACCAGGGTCTATAGGGAATAGGGTACACTACTGTTGACCAGGGTCTATAGGGAATAGGGTACACTACTGTTGACCTGGGTCTATAGGGAATAGGGTACACTACTGTTGACCAGGGTCTATAGGGAATAGGGTGCACTACTGTTGACCAGGGTCCTATAGGGAACCCCAGGGAGTAGAGCAATACTGATGATGAAGAGCCCAATGAGAGAGAGAGAGAGAGAGAGAGAGGAGAGAGAGAGAGAGAGAAGGAGAGGAGAGAGAGAGAGAGAGAGGAGAGGAGAGAGAGAGAGAGGAGAGAGAGAGAGAGAGAGAGAGAGAGAGAGAGAGAGAGAGCGAGAGAGAGAGAGAGAGAGGAGGGAGAGAGAGAAAGAGGGAGGGGGAGGGAGAGGAGAGTCGAGAAGAGGAGAGATGAGAGAGAGAGGAGAGAGGAGAGAGAGAGAGAGAGAGAAACCTACCAAAAAACAATTAGGCAACAGCATATTCAATCCCTTTTAGACAACTTCCTGGGTAAAATGTTCCACTGCAATAGTGAAGGTGTAAACTTGGCAGTAGAAAATCTTAACAGTATATTTGACCTCTCAGCTTCCCTATCAAATCTAAAAATCTCAAATAGAAAATGAACAACAATGACAAATGGTTTGATAAAGAATGCAAAAATCTAAGAAATAAATTGAGAAACCTGTCCAACCAAATACATATAGACCCGGAAAACCTGAGTCTACGTCTTCACTATGGTGAATCACTAAAACAATACAGAAATACACTACAGAAGAAGAAGGAACAGCACGTCAGAAATCAGCTTAATGTAATTGAAGACTCCATAGACTCTAACCAATTCTGGGAAAATTGGAAAACACTGAACAAACAACAACACGAAGAATTATCTATCCAAAATGGAGATGTATGGGTAAACCACTTCTCCAATCTTTTTGGCTCTATAACAAAGAATAAAGAGCAAAAACATATACATGATCAAATACAAATCCTAGAATCAACTATTAAAGACTACCAGAACCCACTGGATTCTCCAATTACCTTGAATGAGTTACAGGACAAAATAAAAACCCTCCAACCCAAAAAGGCCTGTGGTGTTGATGGTATCCTTGATGAAATTATCAAATATACAGACAACAAATTCCAATTGGCTATACTAAAACTCTTTAACATCGTCCTTAGCTCTGGCATCTTCCCCAATATTTGGAACCAAGGACTGATCACCCCAATCCACAAAAGTGGAGACAAATTTGACCCCAATAACTACCGTGGAATATGCGTCAACAGTAACCTTTGGAAAATCCTCTGCATTATCATTAACAGCAGACTCGTACATTTCCTCAATGAACACAATGTACTGAGCAAATGTCAAATTGGCTTTTTACCAAATTACCGTACAACAGACCATGTATTCACCCTACACGCCCTAATTGACAACCAAACAAACCAAAACAAAGGCAAAGTCTTCTCATGCTTTGTTGATTTCAAAAAAGTCTTCGACTCAATTTGGCATGAGGGTCTGCTATACAAATTGATGGAAAGTGGTGTTGGGGGTAAAACACACGACATTATAAAATCCATGTACACAAACAACAAGTGTGCGGTTAAAACTGGCAAAAAACACACATTTCTTCACACAGGGTCGTGGGGTGAGACAGGGATGCAGCTTAAGCCCAACCCTCTTCAACATATATATCAACGAATTGGCGCGGGCACTAGAACAGTCTGCAGCACCCGGTCTCACCCTACTAGAATCCGAAGTCAAATGTCTACTGTTTGCTGATGATCTGGTGCTTCTGTCACCAACCAAGGAGGGCCTACAGCAGCACCTAGATCTTCTGCACAGATTCTGTCAGACCTGGGCCCTGACAGTAAATCTCAGTAAGACCAAAATAATGGTGTTCCAAAAAAGGTCGCCAGGACCACAAATTCCATCTAGACACCGTTGCCCTAGAGCACACAAAAAACTATACATACCTCGGCCTAAACATCAGCACCACAGGTAACTTCCACAAAGCTGTGAACGATCTGAGAGACAAGGCAAGAAGGGCATTCTATGCCATCAAAAGAAACATAAATTTCAACGTACCAATTAGGATGTGGCTAAAAATACTTGAATCAGTCATAGAGCCCATTGCCCTTTATGGTTGTGAGGTCTGGGGTCCGCTCACCAACCAAGATTTCACAAAATGGGACAAACACCAAATTGAGACTCTGCATGCAGAATTCTGCAAAAATATCCTCCGTGTACAACGTAGAACACCAAATAATGCATGCAGAGCAGAATTAGGCCGATACCCACTAATTATCAAAATCCAGAAAAGAGACGTTAAATTCTACAACCACCTAAAAGGAAGCGATTCCCAAACCTTCCATAACAAAGCCATCACCTACAGAGAGATGAACCTGGAGAAGAGTCCCCTAAGCAAGCTGGTCCTAGGGCTCTGTTCACAAACACAAACACACCCCACAGAGCCCCAGGACAGCAACACAATTAGACCCAACCAAATCATGAGAAAACAAAAAGATAATTACTTGACACATTGGAAAGAATTAACAAAAAAACAGAGCAAACTAGAATGCTATTTGGCCCTAAACAGAGAGTACACAGTGGCAGAATACCTGACCACTGTGACTGACCCAAACTTAAGGAAAGCTTTGACTATGTACAGACTCAGTGAGCATAGCCTTGCTATTGAGAAAGGCCTCCGTAGGCAGACATGGCTCTCAAGAGAAGACAGGCTATGTGCACACTGCCCACAAAATGAGGTGGAAACTGAGCTGCACTTCCTAACCTCCTGCCCAATGTATGACCATATTAGAGAGACATATTTCCCTCAGATTACACAGATCCACAAAGAATTTGAAAACAAATCCAATTTTGATAAACTCCCATATCTACTGGGTGAAATTCCACAGTGTGCCATCACAGCAGCAAGATTTGTGACCTGTTGCCACAAGAAAAGGGCAACCAGTGAAGAACAAACACCATTGTAAATACAACCCATATTTATGCTTATTTATTTTCCCTTTTGTACTTCAACTATTTGCACACCATTACAACACTGTATATAGACATAATATAACATTTTAAAATCACTTTATTCTTTTGGAAATTTTGTGAGTCTAATGTTGACTGTTAATTTGTATTGTTGTGAATTTCACATTTGTGTATTGTCTACCTCACTTGCTTTGGCAATGTTAACATATGTTTCCCATAACAATAAAGACCCTTAAATTGAATTGAATTTGAACTGAAAGAGACAGATGAAAGATTGACTTCGAATTGGGAGGGAGTCTGAGTCTGAGAGAGAGAGAGAGAGGAGAGAGAGAGAGAGATTAAAGGAGAGGCAGAGAGAGAGAGAGGAGAGAGAGAGAGAGACAGAGAGAGAGAGACAGAGAGAGAGAGAGACAGAGAGAGAGAGAGAGAGAGAAAAGCAGAGACAGAGAGAGAGAGACAGAGAGAGAGAGAGACAGAGAGTCAGAGAGAGAGAGAGAGCAAAGAGAGAGAGAGAGAGAGAGAGAGAGAGAGAGAGAGAGAGAGAGACAGAGAGAGAGAGAGAGACAGAGAGAGAGAGACAGAGAGAGAGAGAGACAGAGAGAGAGAGACAGAGAGAGAGAGAGAGACAGAGAGAGAGAGACAGAGACAGAGAAAGAGAGAGAGACAGAGAGAGAAAGAGACAGAGAGAGAGACAGAGACAGAGAGAGAGAGAGAGACAGAGAGAGACAGAGAGAGAGACAGAGAGAGAGAGAGACAGAGAGAGAGAGACAGAGAGAGAGAGAGACAGAGAGAGAGAGACAGAGAGAGAGAGACTGCCATTCTATATTATTATTTGACATTATTTATAATTTCATTACAATGTATATTGTATACATTGTTGCTTTGGCAATATTGACACAATGTTTTTCATGCCAATAAAGCAGCTTGAATTTGAATTTGAGAGGCAGAGAGAGAGAAACAGAGAGAGAGATAGAGAGAGAGACAGAGAGAGAGACAGAGAGAGAGAGAGAGAGAGAGATAGATAGAGACAGAGAGACAGAGAGACAGAGAGAGAGAGAGAGAGAGAGAGAGACAGAGAGAGAGAGAGAGAGGCAGTGAGAGAGAAACAGAGAAACAGAGAGAGAGAGAGACCAGTATAATCCATGCCAGACGTGTGCAGAACACCAGAGGAGCAGGTGCAAACAATTGAAGCAGCTGTCAGTAAGCTGCCTGATCTCTTTTGATATCTTAATTGTTAGTCGATCTCAGCTGCAATTTTGGCCACATTGCTTTCAGCCCCCTAGTCCCCGGACCAGCCCTTACACTCCGTTCACTCCCATCTGTCAGAGTAGACCATGGTTTCATCCCCAACGGCATTCTATTCCCTATATAGTGCACTACTTATAAACCTTACCCAATAGAGAATAGGGTGTCATTTGGTACACTGTCTAGGACCAGAGGGTGGTCTGGTGATTCTCTCTCTCTGTTCCCGACCGAGGGGCTGCATCTCTGGGATGTGTGTCCAGCCCCGTCCGGCCCGTTTGATGGGAATCGGGCCTGATTGCTGCAATTTCCACCTCTTTTCTCACCCATAATTGCTGCCTTTCAAAACTACTGGAATCTGCCTTTCAAAACTACTGGAATCTGTCGAATCAACCATGTCCCCCATCCCCCGTCCCCCATCCCACGTCCCACGTCCCACATCCCCCGTCCCCCGTCCCCTACCCTCCACCCCAGCCACTAAACCCCCTACCTCTAAACCCTTACCTCTAAACCCCAGCGCCTAATCCCCTACCCTACACCAGGAGGTCTAGAGACAGGGGACCAGGAGGTCTAGAGACAGGGGACCAGGCAGGTCTAGAGACAGGGGACCAGGAGGTCTAGAGACAGGGGACCAGGCAGGTCTAGAGACAGGGGACCAGGAGGTCTAGAGACAGGGGACCAGGAGGTCTAGAGACAGGGGACCAGGAGGTCTAGAGACAGGGGACCAGGACGTCTAGAGACAGGGGACCAGGAGGTCTAGAGACAGGGGACCAGGCAGGTCTAGAGACAGGGGACCAGGCAGGTCTAGAGACAGGGGGCCAGGAGGTCTAGAGACAGGGGACCAGGAGGTCTAGAGACAGGGGACCAGGCAGGTCTAGAGACAGGGGACCAGGCAGGTCTAGAGACAGGGGACCAGGAGGTCTAGAGACAGGGGACCAGGAGGTCTAAAGACAGGGGACCAGGAGGTCTAGAGACAGGGGACCAGGCAGGTCTAGAGACAGGGGACCAGGAGGTCTAGAGACAGGGGACCAGGCAGGTCTAGAGACAGGGGACCAGGCAGGTCTAGAGACAGGGGACCAGGAGGTCTAGAGACAGGGGACCAGGAGGTCTAAAGACATGGGGACCAGGAGGTCTAGAGACAGGGGACCAGGCAGGTCTAGAGACAGGGGACCAGGAGGTCTAGAGACAGGGGACCAGGAGGTCTAGAGACAGGGGACCAGGCAGGTCTAGAGACAGGGGACCAGGAGGTCTAGAGACAGGGGACCAGGAGGTCTAGAGACAGGGGACCAGGAGGTCTAGAGACAGGGGACCAGGAGGTCTAGAGACAGGGGAGCAGGACCTTAGCTAACACACACACACACACATACACCTTAGCTAACACACACACACACCTTAGCTAACACACACACACACACATACACCTTAGCTAACACACACACACATACACTTTAGCTAACACACACACACACACACACACACACACACACACACACACACACACACACACACACACACACACACATACACTTTAGCTAACACACACAGACACACACCTTCGCTAACACACACACACACACACACACACACATACACCTTAGCTAACACACACAGACACACACCTTAGCTAACACACACACACATACACCTTAGCTAACACACACACACACACCTTAGCTAACACACATACACACACACACCTTAGCTAACACACACACACACCTTAGCTAACACACACACACCTTAGCTAACATACACCTTAGCTAACACACACACACACACACACACCTTAGCTAACACACACACACCTTAGCTAACACACACACACACACACACACACCTTAGCTAACACACACACACACACATACCTTAGCAAACACACACACACACCTTAGCTAACACACACACACACACACCTTAGCTAACACACACACATACACTTTAGCTAACACACACACACATACACCTTAGCTAACACACACACAAACACATACACCTTAGCTAACACACAAACACACACACATACACCTTAGCTAACACACACACACACACTTTAGCTAACACACATACACCTTAGCTAACACACACACACACACACACACATACCTTTGCAAACACACACACACACCTTAGCTAACACACACACACACACACACACACACACACACACATACACTTTAGCTAACACACACACAAACACATACACCTTAGCTAACACACACACAAACACATACACCTTAGCTAACACACATACACACACACACCTTAGCTAACACACACACACACACACACACACACACACACACACACACCTTAGCTAACACACATACACACACACACCTTAGCTAACACACACACACACACACACACACACACACACACACACCTTAGCTAAGACACACACACACACCTTAGCTAACACACACACACACACACCTTAGCTAACACACACACACACACACCTTAGCTAAGACACACACACACACCTTAGCTAACACACACACACACACACACACACACATACACCTTAGCTAACACACACGCACACCTTAGCTAGAACACACACACACACACACACACCTTAGCTAACACACATACACACACACACGTTAGCTAACACACACACACACACACATACCTTAGCTAACACACACACACACACACACACACTTTAGCTAACACACACACACATACACCTTAGCTAACACACACACAAACACATACACCTTAGCTAACACACAAACACACACACATACACCTTAGCTAACACACACACACACACACTTTAGCTAACACACAAACACACACACATACACCTTAGCCAACACACACACACATACATACCTTAGCAAACACACACATACACCTTAGCTAACACACACACACACACACACACACACACACACACACACACACACACACACACACACACACACACACATACACTTTAGCTAACACACACACAAACACATACACCTTAGCTAACACACACACAAACACATACACCTTAGCTAACACACATACACACACACACCTTAGCTAACACACACACACACACACACACCTTAGCTAACACACACACACACACACACCTAAGCTAACACACACACACACACCTAAGCTAACACACACACACACACCTTAGCTAAGACACACACACACACACCTTAGCTAACACACACACACACACACACACACACACACACACACACACATACACCTTAGCTAACACACACGCACACCTTAGCTAGAACACACACACACACACACACCTTATCTAACACACACACACACACACACCTTAGCTAACACACACACACACACACACACCTTAGCTAACACACACACACACACCTTAGCTAACACACACACACACACCTTAGCTAACACACACACACACACACCTTCGCTAACACACACACACACACAAAGCTTAGCTAGCACACACACACCTTAGCTAACAAACACACACACACACCTTAGCTAACACATACACACACACCTTAGCTAACACACACACACACACAAAACTTAGCTAGCACACACACACCTTAGCTAACACACACACACACCTTAGCTAACACACACACACACACCTTAGCTGACACACACACACACACCTTAGCTAACACACACACACCTTAGCTAACACACACACACACACATACACCTTAGCTAACACACACACACCTTAGCTAACACATACACACACACACCTTAGCTAACACACACACACCTTAGCTAACACACACACACACACACACCTTAGCTAACACACACACCTTAGCTAACACACACACACCTTAGCTAACACACACACACATTAGCTAACACACACACACCTTAGCTAACACACACACACCTTAGCTAACACACACACACCTTAGCTAACACACACACACCTTAGCTAACACACACACACCTTAGCTAACACACACACACCTTAGCTAGCACACACACACCTTAGCTAACACACACACACACCTTAGCTAACACACACACACACCTTAGCTAACACACACACACACCTTAGCTAACACACACACACACCTTAGCTAACACACACACACACCTTAGCTAACACACACACACCTTAGCTAGCACACACACACCTTAGCTAACACACACACACACCTTAGCTAACACACACACACCTTAGCTAACACACACACCTTAGCTAGCACACACACACCTTAGCTAACACACACACACACCTTAGCTAACACACACACACACCTTAGCTAACACACACACACCTTAGCTAACACACACACACCTTAGCTAGCACACACACACACACACACCTTAGCTAACACACACACACCTTAGCTAACACACACAAACACCTTAGCTAACACACACACACCTTAGCTAACACACACACACCTTAGCTAACACACACACACCTTAGCTAACACACACACACCTTAGCTAACACACACACACCTTAGCTAGCACACACACACCTTAGCTAACACACACACACACCTTAGCTAACACACACACACACCTTAGCTAACACACACACACACCTTAGCTAACACACACACACACCTTAGCTAACACACACACACACCTTAGCTAACACGCACACACACCTTAGCTAACACACACACACCTTAGCTAGCACACACACACCTTAGCTAACACACACACACACCTTAGCTAACACACACACACCTTAGCTAACACACACACCTTAGCTAGCACACACACACCTTAGCTAACACACACACACCTTAGCTAACACACACACACACCTTAGCTAACACACACACACCTTAGCTAACACACACACACCTTAGCTAGCACACACACACACACACACCTTAGCTAACACACACACACCTTAGCTAACACACACAAACACCTTAGCTAACACACACACACCTTAGCTAACACACACACACCTTAGCTAACACACACACACCTTAGCTAGCACACACACACCTTAGCTAACACACACACACACACCTTAGCTAACACACACACACCTTAGCTAACACACACACACACCTTAGCTAACACACACACACACCTTAGCTAACACACACACACCTTAGCTAACACACACACACACCTTAGCTAACACACACACACCTTAGCTAACACACACACACACCTTAGCTAACACACACACACCTTAGCTAACACACACACACCTTAGCTAACACACACACACCTTAGCTAACACACACACACCTTAGCTAACACACACACACCTTAGCTAACACACACACACCTTAGCTAACACACACACACCTTAGCTAACACACACACACCTTAGCTAACACACACACACACCTTAGCTAACACTCACACACACCTTAGCTAACACACACACACACCTTAGCTAACACACACACACCTTAGCTAACACACACACACACCTTAGCTAACACACACACACCTTAGCTAACACACACACACACCTTAGCTAACACACACACACACCTTAGCTAACACACACACACACCTTAGCTAACACACACACACCTTAGCTAACACACACACACCTTAGCTAACACACACACACACCTTAGCTAACACACACACACCTTAGCTAACACACACACACACCTTAGCTAACACACACACACACCTTAGCTAACACACACACACACCTTAGCTAACACACACACACCTTAGCTAACACACACACACACCTTAGCTAACACACACACACACCTTAGCTAACACACACACACACCTTAGCTAACACACACACACCTTAGCTAACACACACACACACCTTAGCTAACACACACACACACCTTAGCTAACACACACACACCTTAGCTAACACACACACACCTTAGCTAACACACACACACCTTAGCTAACACACACACATAGACATCAGGCATCATCATTTTTTTTACATGTTTTTATTAAACCTTTATTTAACCTGTATTTAACTAGGTTAGTCAGTTCAGATCAAATTATTATTTTCATAATGATGGCCTACACCGGCCAAACCCGGACGACGCAGGACCCATTGTGCGCCGCCCTATGGGACTCCCAATCACGGCCAGATGTGATACAGCCTGGATTCGAACCCGGGACTGTAGTCATGGTGGACTGACAGTGAAAGGTCCATCCTGTGTCTGCATCCCAAATACCACCATATGCCCTATATAGTGCACTACTTTTGACCAGAGCCCATTAGGGAACAGTGAGTCATTTATGCCCTATATAGTGCACTACTTTTGACCAGAACCTATTAGGGAACAGTGAGTCATTTATGCCCTATATAGTGCACTACTTTTGACCAGAACCTATTAGGGAACAGTGAGTCATTTATGCCCTATATAGTGCACTACTTTTGACCAGAACCTATTAGGGAACAGTGAGTCATTTATGCCCTTTATAGTGCACTACTTTTGACCAGAACCTATTAGGGAACAGTGAGTCATTTATGCCCTATATAGTGCACTACTTTTGACCAGAACCTATTAGGGAACAGTGAGTCATTTATGCCCTATATAGTGCACTACTTTTGACCAGAACCTATTAGGGAACAGTGTGTCATTTGGGACGCACATAAAGAGCGGTATGACTCCCTGCTCTACTCTGGCGGTGATTTATGTGGCCCCTGTAAGCCCCGGCTACTTGAGGGGCCCGTGAGGAATGAAAGTGTTAACGGGAAGTTGAGCGAAAGGGGGGAGAGTTATGAGTTCTCCGATGAGTGCTGCTGTTTTGGGTTTCCTACGTTCTTTTGATTGGTGAAGGGAGAGAGAGAGATAGTGGGTAGAGAGGGGAGGGGGGTAGAGGGGGGGGGGTAGAGAGGGGAAGGGTGAAAGAGGGCAAGGGGGTAGAGAGGGGGAGAAAGAGGGTAAGGGGGTAGAGAGGGGAAGGGGGTAGAGAGGGGAAGGGAGAAAGAGGGCAAGGGGGTAGTGAGGGGGAGAAAGAGGGTAAGGGGGTAGAGAGGGGGAGAGAGAGAGGAAGGGGTTAGAGAGAGTAAGGGGTTAGAGAGAGTAAGGGGTTAGAGAGGGGAAGGCGGTAGAGAGGGGGAGAGAGAGAGTAAGGGTTTAGAGAGAGTAAGAGGTTAGAGAGGGGAAGGGGGTAGAGAGGGGGAGAGAGAGAGTAAGGGGTTAGAGAGGGGAAGGCGGTAGAGAGGGGGAGAGAGAGAGTAAGGGGTTAGAGAGGGGAAGGCGGTAGAGAGGGGAAAGGAGAGGGGTGGAGGTAAACTGGTGGAACCAGCCTAGCTGCTGCAGTCACCATTCTATTTCACTTCACAGATCGGTGAACGTAGCAATCAGGCTGGTTCCACCAGGCTAAGGGAAAGAAGGGGGAGGGAGAAAGGGGGGGGGAACAGCTGAACCAGTGACCTCAACCATCCATCAGATAGGGTGGAGGTGACAAGTTGGGGGGTGGGGTGATGGGGGGGGGGGGGGGGGGGTCTCTGTAGGTTTTTGTCCCAAATGGCACCCTACCGCCTGTATAGTGCACAACTTTTAATCAGGACCAATAGGGCTCTGGATAAAAGTAGTGCACTACATATGAAATAGTGTGCCATTTGGGACACAGTTTGGGTCTATAAAGGGGTTGAGGGCTGGGGACATGGGAGGGGTTGGACACTTGTTGGACACAGAGGATAGAGGTATAGCGGGACAGGATTAGGGTAGAGGGATAGAAATGTAGACGGGTAGAGGGAAAGAGCTAGGATAGATGGATAGAGCTAGGATAGAGGGAAAGAGCTAGGATAGATGGAAAGAGCTAGGATAGAGGGATAGAGCTAGGATAGAGGGATAGAGAGATAGAGGGATAGAGCTAGGATAGAGGGATAGAGCTAGGATAGAGGGATAGAGCTACGATAGAGGGAAAGAGCTAGGATAGATGGAAAGAGCTAGGATAGAGGGATAGAGAGATAGAGGGAAGAGCTAGGATAGAAGGATAGAGCTAGGATAGAGGGAAAGAGCTGGGAAAGAATGATAGAGCTAGGATAGAGGGAAAGAGCTAGGATAGAGGGATAGAGAGATAGAGGGAAAGAGCTAGGATAGAGGGAAAGAGCTAGGATAGAGGGAAAGAGCTAGGATAGAGGGAAAGAGGGATATAGCTAGGATAGATGGAAAGAGCTAGGATAGAGGGGAAGAGCTAGGATAGAAGGATAAGGCTAGGATAGAGGGATAGAGCTAGGATAGAGGGAAAGAGCTAGGATAGAGGGAAAGAGCTAGGATAGAAGGATAGAGAGATAGAGGGAAAGAGCTAGAATAGAGGGATAGAGCTAGGATAGAGGGAAAAAGCTAGGATAGAGGCATAGGGAGGTAGAGGGAAAGAGCTAGGATAGAGGGAAAGAGCTAGGATAGAGGGAAAGAGCTAGGATAGAGGGAAAGAGCTAGGATAGAGGGAAAGAGCTAGGATAGAGGGAAAGAGATAGGATAGAGGGAAAGAGAGATAGAGGGAAAGAGCTAGGATAGAGGGAAAGAGCTAGGATAGAGGGAAAGAGCTAGGATAGAGGGAAAGAGCTAGGATAGAGGGATAGAGAGATAGAGGGAAAGAGCTAGGATAGAGGGAAAGAGCTAGGATAGAGGGAAAGAGCTAGGATAGAGGGATAGAGAGATAGAGGGAAAGAGCTAGGAAAGAGGGAAAGAGCTAGGATAGAGGGAAAGAGCTAGGATAGAGGGATAGAGAGATAGAGGGAAAGAGCTAGGATAGAGGGATAGAGAGATAGAGGGAAAGAGCTAGGATAGAGGGATAGAGAGATAGAGGGAAAGAGCTAGGATAGAGGGAAAGAGCTGGGATAGAGGGATAGAGCTAGGATAGAGGGAAAGAGCTAGGATATATGGAAAGAGCTAGGATAGAGGGATAGAGCTAGGATAGAGGGATAGAGCTAGGATAGAGGTATAGAGAGATAGAGGGAAAGAGCTAGGATAGAGGGATAGAGCTAGGATAGACGGAAAGAGCTACGATAGAGGGATAGAGCTAGGATAGAGGGATAGAGAGATAGAGGGAAAGAGCTGGGATAGAGGGAAAGAGCTGGGATAGAGGGATAGAGAGATAGAGGGAAAGAGCTAGGATAGAGGGATAGAGAGATAGAGGGAAAGAGCTGGGATAGAGGGAAAGAGCTGGGATAGAGGGATAGAGAGATAGAGGGAAAGAGCTAGGATAGAGGGATAGAGCTAGGATGGAGGGATAGAGCTAGGATAGAGGGAAAGAGCTAGGATAGAGGGAAAGAGCTAGGATAGAGGGAAAGAGCTAGGATAGAGGGAAAGAGAAAGGATAGAGGGAAAGAGCTAGGATAGAGGGAAAGAGCTGGGATAGAGGGAAAGAGCTAGGATAGAGGGATAGAGAGATAGAGGGAAAGAGCTAGGATAGAGGGAAAGAGCTGGGATAGAGGGAAAGAGCTAGGATAGAGGGATAGAGAGATAGAGGGAAAGAGCTAGGATAGAGGGAAAGAGCTAGGATAGACGGAAAGAGCTACGATAGAGGGAAAGAGAAAGGATAGAGGGATAGAGCTAGGATAGAGGGAAAGAGCTAGGATAGAGGGAAAGAGCTAGGATAGATGGAAAGAGCTACGATAGAGGGAAAGAGCTAGGATAGAAGGATAAGGCTAGGATAGAGGGATAGAGCTAGGATAGAGGGAAAAAGCTAGGATAGAGGCATAGGGAGGTAGAGGGAAAGAGCTAGGATAGAGGGAAAGAGCTAGGATAGAGGGAAAGAGCTAGGATAGAGGGAAAGAGCTAGGATAGAGGGAAAGAGCTAGGATAGAGGGAAAGAGCTAGGATAGAGGGAAAGAGAGATAGAGGGAAAGAGCTAGGATAGAGGGAAAGAGCTAGGATAGAGGGAAAGAGCTAGGATAGAGGGATAGAGCTAGGATGGAGGGATAGAGCTAGGATAGAGGGATAGAGCTAGGATAGAGGGAAAGAGCTAGGATAGAGGGAAAGAGCTAGGATAGAGGGATAGAGCTAGGATAGAGGGATAGAGCTAGGATAGAGGGATAGAGCTAGGATAGAGGGATAGAGCTAGGATAGACGGAAAGAGCTACGATAGAGGGAAAGAGCTAGGATAGAGGGATAGAGAGATAGAGGGAAAGAGCTAGGATAGAGGGATAGAGCTACGATAGACGGAAAGAGCTACGATAGAGGGAAAGAGCTAGGATAGAGGGAAAGAGAAAGGATAGAGGGATAGAGCTAGGATAGAGGGATAGAGCTAGGATAGACGGAAAGAGCTACGATAGAGGGAAAGAGCTAGGATAGAGGGAAAGAGAAAGGATAGAGGGATAGAGCTAGGATAGAGGGAAAGAGCTAGGATAGAGGGAAAGAGCTAGGATAGATGGAAAGAGCTACGATAGAGGGAAAGAGCTAGGATAGAAGGATAAGGCTAGGATAGAGGGATAGAGCTAGGATAGAGGGAAAAAGCTAGGATAGAGGCATAGGGAGGTAGAGGGAAAGAGCTAGGATAGAGGGAAAGAGCTAGGATAGAGGGAAAGAGCTAGGATAGAGGGAAAGAGCTAGGATAGAGGGAAAGAGCTAGGATAGAGGGAAAGAGCTAGGATAGAGGGAAAGAGAGATAGAGGGAAAGAGCTAGGATAGAGGGAAAGAGCTAGGATAGAGGGAAAGAGCTAGGATAGATGGAAAGAGCTAGGACAGAGGGATAGAGAGATAGAGGGAAAGAGCTAGGATAGAGGGAAAGAGCTAGGATAGAGGGAAAGAGCTAGGATAGAGGGATAGAGAGATAGAGGGAAAGAGCTAGGAAAGAGGGAAAGAGCTAGGATAGAGGGAAAGAGCTAGGATAGAGGGATAGAGAGATAGAGGGAAAGAGCTAGGATAGAGGGATCGAGAGATAGATCGAAAGAGCTAGGATAGAGGGATAGAGAGATAGAGGGAAAGAGCTAGGATAGAGGGAAAGAGCTGGGATAGAGGGATAGAGCTAGGATAGAGGTATAGAGAGATAGAGGGAAAGAGCTAGGATAGAGGGATAGAGCTAGGATAGACGGAAAGAGCTACGATAGAGGGATAGAGCTAGGATAGAGGGATAGAGAGATAGAGGGAAAGAGCTGGGATAGAGGGAAAGAGCTGGGATAGAGGGATAGAGAGATAGAGGGAAAGAGCTGGGATAGAGGGATAGAGCTAGGATAGAGGGATAGAGCTAGGATATATGGAAAGAGCTAGGATAGAGGGATAGAGCTAGGATAGAGGGATAGAGCTAGGATAGAGGTATAGAGAGATAGAGGGAAAGAGCTAGGATAGAGGGATAGAGCTAGGATAGACGGAAAGAGCTACGATAGAGGGATAGAGCTAGGATAGAGGGATAGAGAGATAGAGGGAAAGAGCTGGGATAGAGGGAAAGAGCTGGGATAGAGGGATAGAGAGATAGAGGGAAAGAGCTGGGATAGAGGGATAGAGCTAGGATAGAGGGATAGAGCTAGGATAGACGGAAAGAGCTACGATAGAGGGAAAGAGCTAGGATAGAGGGAAAGAGAAAGGATAGAGGGAAAGAGCTAGGATAGAGGGAAATAGCTGGGATAGAGGGAAAGAGCTAGGATAGAGGGATAGAGAGATAGAGGGAAAGAGCTAGGATAGAGGGAAAGAGCTGGGATAGAGGGAAAGAGCTAGGATAGAGGGATAGAGAGATAGAGGGAAAGAGCTAGGTTATAGGGAAAGAGCTAGGATAGAGGGATAGAGCTAGGATAGAGGGATAGAGCTAGGATAGAGGGATAGAGCTAGGATAGACGGAAAGAGCTACGATAGAGGGAAAGAGCTAGGATAGAGGGAAAGAGAAAGGATAGAGGGATAGAGCTAGGATAGAGGGAAAGAGCTAGGATAGAGGGAAAGAGCTAGGATAGAGGGAAAGAGCTAGGATAGATGGAAAGAGCTACGATAGAGGGAAAGAGCTAGGATAGAGGGAAAGAGAAAGGATAGAGGGATAGAGCTAGGAAAGAGGGAAAGAGCTAGGATAGAGGGAAAGAGCTAGGATAGAGGGATAGAGAGATAGAGGGAAAGAGCTAGGATAGAGGGAAAGAGCTAGGATAGACGGAAAGAGCTACGATAGAGGGAAAGAGAAAGGATAGAGGGATAGAGCTAGGATAGAGGGAAAGAGCTAGGATAGAGGGAAAGAGCTAGGATAGATGGAAAGAGCTACGATAGAGGGAAAGAGCTAGGATAGAAGGATAAGGCTAGGATAGAGGGATAGAGCTAGGATAGAGGGAAAAAGCTAGGATAGAGGCATAGGGAGGTAGAGGGAAAGAGCTAGGATAGAGGGAAAGAGCTAGGATAGAGGGAAAGAGCTAGGATAGAGGGAAAGAGCTAGGATAGAGGGAAAGAGCTAGGATAGAGGGAAAGAGCTAGGATAGAGGGAAAGAGAGATAGAGGGAAAGAGCTAGGATAGAGGGAAAGAGCTAGGATAGAGGGAAAGAGCTAGGATAGAGGGATAGAGCTAGGATGGAGGGATAGAGCTAGGATAGAGGGATAGAGCTAGGATAGAGGGAAAGAGCTAGGATAGAGGGATAGAGCTAGGATAGAGGGATAGAGCTAGGATAGAGGGAAAGAGCTAGGATAGAGGGATAGAGCTAGGATAGAGGGAAAGAGCTAGGATAGAGGGATAGAGCTAGGATAGAGGGATAGAGCTAGGATAGAGGGAAAGAGCTAGGATAGAGGGATAGAGCTAGGATAGAGGGATAGAGCTAGGA
Organism: Salvelinus fontinalis; assembly: GCF_029448725.1. Classification (NCBI taxonomy): domain Eukaryota; kingdom Metazoa; phylum Chordata; class Actinopteri; order Salmoniformes; family Salmonidae; genus Salvelinus; species Salvelinus fontinalis. Next base: position 36,896,476 of record NC_074689.1, read on the forward strand.
TAGAGGGAAAGAGCTAGGATAGAGGGATAGAGCTAGGATAGAGGGATAGAGCTAGGATAGAGGGATAGAGCTAGGATAGAGGGATAGAGCTAGGATAGACGGAAAGAGCTACGATAGAGGGAAAGAGCTAGGATAGAGGGATAGAGAGATAGAGGGAAAGAGCTAGGATAGAGGGATAGAGCTAGGATAGACGGAAAGAGCTACGATAGAGGGAAAGAGCTAGGATAGAGGGAAAGAGAAAGGATAGAGGGATAGAGCTAGGATAGAGGGATAGAGCTAGGATAGACGGAAAGAGCTACGATAGAGGGAAAGAGCTAGGATAGAGGGAAAGAGAAAGGATAGAGGGATAGAGCTAGGATAGAGGGAAAGAGCTAGGATAGAGGGAAAGAGCTAGGATAGATGGAAAGAGCTACGATAGAGGGAAAGAGCTAGGATAGAAGGATAAGGCTAGGATAGAGGGATAGAGCTAGGATAGAGGGAAAAAGCTAGGATAGAGGCATAGGGAGGTAGAGGGAAAGAGCTAGGATAGAGGGAAAGAGCTAGGATAGAGGGAAAGAGCTAGGATAGAGGGAAAGAGCTAGGATAGAGGGAAAGAGCTAGGATAGAGGGAAAGAGGTAGGATAGAGGGAAAGAGAGATAGAGGGAAAGAGCTAGGATAGAGGGAAAGAGCTAGGATAGAGGGAAAGAGCTAGGATAGAGGGAAAGAGCTAGGATAGAGGGATAGAGAGATAGAGGGAAAGAGCTAGGATAGAGGGAAAGAGCTAGGATAGAGGGAAAGAGCTAGGATAGAGGGATAGAGAGATAGAGGGAAAGAGCTAGGAAAGAGGGAAAGAGCTAGGATAGAGGGAAAGAGCTAGGATAGAGGGATAGAGAGATAGAGGGAAAGAGCTAGGATAGAGGGATAGAGAGATAGAGGGAAAGAGCTAGGATAGAGGGATAGAGAGATAGAGGGAAAGAGCTAGGATAGAGGGAAAGAGCTGGGATAGAGGGATAGAGCTAGGATAGAGGGAAAGAGCTAGGATATATGGAAAGAGCTAGGATAGAGGGATAGAGCTAGGATAGAGGGATAGAGCTAGGATAGAGGTATAGAGAGATAGAGGGAAAGAGCTAGGATAGAGGGATAGAGCTAGGATAGACGGAAAGAGCTACGATAGAGGGATAGAGCTAGGATAGAGGGATAGAGAGATAGAGGGAAAGAGCTGGGATAGAGGGAAAGAGCTGGGATAGAGGGATAGAGAGATAGAGGGAAAGAGCTAGGATAGAGGGATAGAGAGATAGAGGGAAAGAGCTGGGATAGAGGGAAAGAGCTGGGATAGAGGGATAGAGAGATAGAGGGAAAGAGCTAGGATAGAGGGATAGAGCTAGGATGGAGGGATAGAGCTAGGATAGAGGGAAAGAGCTAGAATAGAGGGAAAGAGCTAGGATAGAGGGAAAGAGCTAGGATAGAGGGAAAGAGAAAGGATAGAGGGAAAGAGCTAGGATAGAGGGAAAGAGCTGGGATAGAGGGAAAGAGCTAGGATAGAGGGATAGAGAGATAGAGGGAAAGAGCTAGGATAGAGGGAAAGAGCTGGGATAGAGGGAAAGAGCTAGGATAGAGGGATAGAGAGATAGAGGGAAAGAGCTAGGATAGAGGGAAAGAGCTAGGATAGACGGAAAGAGCTACGATAGAGGGAAAGAGAAAGGATAGAGGGATAGAGCTAGGATAGAGGGAAAGAGCTAGGATAGAGGGAAAGAGCTAGGATAGATGGAAAGAGCTACGATAGAGGGAAAGAGCTAGGATAGAAGGATAAGGCTAGGATAGAGGGATAGAGCTAGGATAGAGGGAAAAAGCTAGGATAGAGGCATAGGGAGGTAGAGGGAAAGAGCTAGGATAGAGGGAAAGAGCTAGGATAGAGGGAAAGAGCTAGGATAGAGGGAAAGAGCTAGGATAGAGGGAAAGAGCTAGGATAGAGGGAAAGAGCTAGGATAGAGGGAAAGAGAGATAGAGGGAAAGAGCTAGGATAGAGGGAAAGAGCTAGGATAGAGGGAAAGAGCTAGAATAGAGGGATAGAGCTAGGATGGAGGGATAGAGCTAGGATAGAGGGATAGAGCTAGGATAGAGTGAAAGAGCTAGGATAGAAGGAAAGAGCTAGGATAGAGGGATAGAGCTAGGATAGAGGGATAGAGCTAGGATAGAGGGATAGAGCTAGGATAGAGGGATAGAGCTAGGATAGACGGAAAGAGCTACGATAGAGGGAAAGAGCTAGGATAGAGGGATAGAGAGATAGAGGGAAAGAGCTAGGATAGAGGGATAGAGCTAGGATAGACGGAAAGAGCTACGATAGAGGGAAAGAGCTAGGATAGAGGGAAAGAGAAAGGATAGAGGGATAGAGCTAGGATAGAGGGATAGAGCTAGGATAGACGGAAAGAGCTACGATAGAGGGAAAGAGCTAGGATAGAGGGAAAGAGAAAGGATAGAGGGATAGAGCTAGGATAGAGGGAAAGAGCTAGGATAGAGGGAAAGAGCTAGGATAGATGGAAAGAGCTACGATAGAGGGAAAGAGCTAGGATAGAAGGATAAGGCTAGGATAGAGGGATAGAGCTAGGATAGAGGGAAAAAGCTAGGATAGAGGCATAGGGAGGTAGAGGGAAAGAGCTAGGATAGAGGGAAAGAGCTAGGATAGAGGGAAAGAGCTAGGATAGAGGGAAAGAGCTAGGATAGAGGGAAAGAGCTAGGATAGAGGGAAAGAGCTAGGATAGAGGGAAAGAGAGATAGAGGGAAAGAGCTAGGATAGAGGGAAAGAGCTAGGATAGAGGGAAAGAGCTAGGATAGATGGAAAGAGCTAGGACAGAGGGATAGAGAGATAGAGGGAAAGAGCTAGGATAGAGGGAAAGAGCTAGGATAGAGGGAAAGAGCTAGGATAGAGGGATAGAGAGATAGAGGGAAAGAGCTAGGAAAGAGGGAAAGAGCTAGGATAGAGGGAAATAGCTAGGATAGAGGGATAGAGAGATAGAGGGAAAGAGCTAGGATAGAGGGATCGAGAGATAGATCGAAAGAGCTAGGATAGAGGGATAGAGAGATAGAGGGAAAGAGCTAGGATAGAGGGAAAGAGCTGGGATAGAGGGATAGAGCTAGGATAGAGGGAAAGAGCTAGGATATATGGAAAGAGCTAGGATAGAGGGATAGAGCTAGGATAGAGGGATAGAGCTAGGATAGAGGTATAGAGAGATAGAGGGAAAGAGCTAGGATAGAGGGATAGAGCTAGGATAGACGGAAAGAGCTACGATAGAGGGATAGAGCTAGGATAGAGGGATAGAGAGATAGAGGGAAAGAGCTGGGATAGAGGGAAAGAGCTGGGATAGAGGGATAGAGAGATAGAGGGAAAGAGCTGGGATAGAGGGATAGAGCTAGGATAGAGGGATAGAGCTAGGATAGACGGAAAGAGCTACGATAGAGGGAAAGAGCTAGGATAGAGGGAAAGAGAAAGGATAGAGGGAAAGAGCTAGGATAGAGGGAAAGAGCTGGGATAGAGGGAAAGAGCTAGGATAGAGGGATAGAGAGATAGAGGGAAAGAGCTAGGATAGAGGGAAAGAGCTGGGATAGAGGGAAAGAGCTAGGATAGAGGGATAGAGAGATAGAGGGAAAGAGCTAGGTTATAGGGAAAGAGCTAGGATAGAGGGATAGAGCTAGGATAGAGGGATAGAGCTAGGATAGAGGGATAGAGCTAGGATAGACGGAAAGAGCTACGATAGAGGGAAAGAGCTAGGATAGAGGGAAAGAGAAAGGATAGAGGGATAGAGCTAGGATAGAGGGAAAGAGCTAGGATAGAGGGAAAGAGCTAGGATAGAGGGAAAGAGTTAGGATAGATGGAAAGAGCTACGATAGAGGGAAAGAGCTAGGATAGAGGGAAAGAGAAAGGATAGAGGGATAGAGCTAGGAAAGAGGGAAAGAGCTAGGATAGAGGGAAAGAGCTAGGATAGAGGGATAGAGAGATAGAGGGAAAGAGCTAGGATAGAGGGAAAGAGCTAGGATAGACGGAAAGAGCTACGATAGAGGGAAAGAGAAAGGATAGAGGGATAGAGCTAGGATAGAGGGAAAGAGCTAGGATAGAGGGAAAGAGCTAGGATAGATGGAAAGAGCTACGATAGAGGGAAAGAGCTAGGATAGAAGGATAAGGCTAGGATAGAGGGATAGAGCTAGGATAGAGGGAAAAAGCTAGGATAGAGGCATAGGGAGGTAGAGGGAAAGAGCTAGGATAGAGGGAAAGAGCTAGGATAGAGGGAAAGAGCTAGGATAGAGGGAAAGAGCTAGGATAGAGGGAAAGAGCTAGGATAGAGGGAAAGAGAGATAGAGGGAAAGAGCTAGGATAGAGGGAAAGAGCTAGGATAGAGGGAAAGAGCTAGGATAGAGGGATAGAGCTAGGATGGAGGGATAGAGCTAGGATAGAGGGATAGAGCTAGGATAGAGGGAAAGAGCTAGGATAGAGGGATAGAGCTAGGATAGAGGGATAGAGCTAGGATAGAGGGAAAGAGCTAGGATAGAGGGATAGAGCTAGGATAGAGGGAAAGAGCTAGGATAGAGGGATAGAGCTAGGATAGAGGGATAGAGCTAGGATAGAGGGAAAGAGCTAGGATAGAGGGATAGAGCTAGGATAGAGGGATAGAGCTAGGATAGAGGGAAAGAGCTAGGATAGAGGGATAGAGCTAGGATAGAGGGATAGAGCTAGGATAGAGGGATAGAGCTAGGATAGAGGGATAGAGCTAGGATAGACGGAAAGAGCTACGATAGAGGGAAAGAGCTAGGATAGAGGGATAGAGAGATAGAGGGAAAGAGCTAGGATAGAGGGATAGAGCTAGGATAGACGGAAAGAGCTACGATAGAGGGAAAGAGCTAGGATAGAGGGAAAGAGAAAGGATAGAGGGATAGAGCTAGGATAGAGGGATAGAGCTAGGATAGACGGAAAGAGCTACGATAGAGGGAAAGAGCTAGGATAGAGGGAAAGAGAAAGGATAGAGGGATAGAGCTAGGATAGAGGGAAAGAGCTAGGATAGAGGGAAAGAGCTAGGATAGATGGAAAGAGCTACGATAGAGGGAAAGAGCTAGGATAGAAGGATAAGGCTAGGATAGAGGGATAGAGCTAGGATAGAGGGAAAAAGCTAGGATAGAGGCATAGGGAGGTAGAGGGAAAGAGCTAGGATAGAGGGAAAGAGCTAGGATAGTTTGAAAGAGCTAGGATAGAGGGAAAGAGCTAGGATAGAGGGAAAGAGCTAGGATAGAGGGAAAGAGATAGGATAGAGGGAAAGAGAGATAGAGGGAAAGAGCTAGGATAGAGGGAAAGAGCTAGGATAGAGGGAAAGAGCTAGGATAGAGGGAAAGAGCTAGGATAGAGGGATAGAGAGATAGAGGGAAAGAGCTAGGATAGAGGGAAAGAGCTAGGATAGAGGGAAAGAGCTAGGATAGAGGGATAGAGAGATAGAGGGAAAGAGATAGGAAAGAGGGAAAGAGCTAGGATAGAGGGAAAGAGCTAGGATAGAGGGATAGAGAGATAGAGGGAAAGAGCTAGGATAGAGGGATAGAGAGATAGAGGGAAAGAGCTAGGATAGAGGGATAGAGAGATAGAGGGAAAGAGCTAGGATAGAGGGAAAGAGCTGGGATAGAGGGATAGAGCTAGGATAGAGGGAAAGAGCTAGGATATATGGAAAGAGCTAGGATAGAGGGATAGAGCTAGGATAGAGGGATAGAGCTAGGATAGAGGTATAGAGAGATAGAGGGAAAGAGCTAGGATAGAGGGATAGAGCTAGGATAGACGGAAAGAGCTACGATAGAGGGATAGAGCTAGGATAGAGGGATAGAGAGATAGAGGGAAAGAGCTGGGATAGAGGGAAAGAGCTGGGATAGAGGGATAGAGAGATAGAGGGAAAGAGCTGGGATAGAGGGATAGAGCTAGGATAGACGGAAAGAGCTACGATAGAGGGAAAGAGCTAGGATAGAGGGAAAGAGAAAGGATAGAGGGAAAGAGCTAGGATAGAGGGAAAGAGCTGGGATAGAGGGAAAGAGCTAGGATAGAGGGATAGAGAGATAGAGGGAAAGAGCTAGGATAGAGGGAAAGAGCTGGGATAGAGGGAAAGAGCTAGGATAGAGGGATAGAGAGATAGAGGGAAAGAGCTAGGTTATAGGGAAAGAGCTAGGATAGAGGGATAGAGCTAGGATAGAGGGATAGAGCTAGGATAGAGGGATAGAGCTAGGATAGACGGAAAGAGCTACGATAGAGGGAAAGAGCTAGGATAGAGGGAAAGAGAAAGGATAGAGGGATAGAGCTAGGATAGAGGGAAAGAGCTAGGATAGAGGGAAAGAGCTAGGATAGAGGGAAAGAGCTAGGATAGATGGAAAGAGCTACGATAGAGGGAAAGAGCTAGGATAGAGGGAAAGAGAAAGGATAGAGGGATAGAGCTAGGATAGAGGCATAGAGCTAGGATAGAGGGATAGAGCTAGGATATAGGGAAAGAGCTAGGATAGAGGGAAAGAGGGATATAGCTAGGATGGGGCGGTAGGGCTGAGCTAGAGAGATGGAGCTAGGATATAGGGAAAAAGATAGGATAGAGAGATAGAGCTAGGTTAGAGGGATAGAGCTAAAATAAGGGGATGTAGCTAGGATGGGGGGGTAGAGCTGAGATAGAGAGATGGAGCTAGGATAGAGGGATAGAGCTAAAATAAGGGGATGTCGCTAGGATGAGTCAACCCTCCCACATATAGCCACAAACAGCCAGGCTCACACACACACACACACACACACACACACACACACACACACACACACACACACACACACACACACACACACACACACACACACACACACACACACACACACACACACACACACACACAGACACACACACACACACATTTGAAGGGTTCCCCCTTCATCCACCATGTTCTACCAACGTCTGAAGGGCCCCCCCCCTTCATCCACCATGTTCTACCAACATCTGAAGGCCCCCCCCCTCCATCCACCATGTTCTACCAACATCTGAAGGGCCCCCCCCCCTCCATCCACCATGTTCTACCAACATCTGAAGGGCCCCCCCCCCTCCATCCACCATGTTCTACCAACATCTGAAGGGCCCCCCCCCCTCCATCCACCATGTTCTACCAACATCTGAAGGGCCCCCCCCCCTCCATCCACCATGTTCTACCAACATCTGAAGGGCCCCCCCCCTCCATCCACCATGTTCTACCAACATCTGAAGGGCCCCCCCCTCCATCCACCATGTTCTACCAACATCTGAAGGGCCCCCCCCCTCCATCCACCATGTTCTACCAACATCTGAAGGGCCCCCCCCCTCCATCCACCATGTTCTACCAACATCTGAAGGGCCCCCCCCCCCTCCATCCACCCTGTTCTACCAACATCTGAAGGGCCCCCCCCCCCTCCATCCACCATGTTCTACCAACATCTGAAGGGGCCCCCCCCCTCCATCCACCCTGTTCTACCAACATCTGAAGCCCCCCCCCCCCCCCCCCCCCCCCCCCATCCACCATGTTCTACCAACATCTGAAGGGCCCCCCCCCTCCATCCACCATGTTCCACCAACATCTGAAGGGCCCCCCCCCCTCCATCCACCATGTTCTACCAACGTCTGAAGGGCCCCCCCCCTCCATCCACCATGTTCTACCAACATCTGAAGGGCCCCCCCCTCCATCCACCATGTTCCACCAACATCTGAAGGGCCCCCCCCCCTCCATCCACCATGTTCTACCAACATCTGAAGGGCCCCCCCCCTCCATCCACCATGTTCTACCAACATCTGAAGGGCCCCCCCCCTCCATCCACTATGTTCTACCAACGTCTGAAGGGCCCCCCCCTCCATCCACCATGTTCTACCAACATCTGAAGGGCCCCCCCTCCATCCACCATGTTCTACCAACGTCTGAAGGGCCCCCCCCTCCATCCACCATGTTCTACCAAAATCTGAAGGGCCCCCCCTCCATCCACCATGTTCTACCAACATCTGAAGGGCCCTTCCACAAAATGCACTGTCACGTTAGCCAAACAGTTACACACATGCCGGCAAGCGGGCAAACACACACTAATACTGATTCTACTTGTAGAATGAGAAACAGACTGCACCTATTCCTATATCAGAAGTGCGGAAGATACAACCCTGTGCAGACTACGGTACGTAGTTATAGAGGTGCTCGTCTGGTTGTGTTAAAGAGGGTCAGGGCTTAGAACGGTGGAGAGGAGGGAGGGAGCGAGGAAGAAACGAAAGAGAGAGCGGAGGACAAATCCACGAGCAAGCGAAACCACAGTTTTAAATAGCAGGTATCTGGTGTCAGCCAGTCAGTCTGCCCTGAGACAGAGAGAGAGAGAGAGAGAGAGAGAGAGAGAGAGAGAGAGAGAGAGAGAGAGAGAGAGAGAGAGAGAGAGAGAGAGAGGTAGAGGGAGGGAGAGGGGGAGGGAGCGAGTAAGAGAGAGAGAGAGAGAGAGAGAGAGAGAGAGAGAGAGAGAGAGATAGGGGGAGGGAGCGAGAAAGAGAGGGAGGGAGCGAGAAAGAGAGAGGGAGGGAGAGATAGGGAGATAGGGAGAGGGGGAGGGAGAGAGAAAGAGAGAGAGAGAGGGAGAGATAGAAAGAGGCCCTACTTCTCCATCCTTGTCTGCTCCTGATATCTTTATCTTGTGAGTACCTCTCTCTCCTGTCTGTCTTCCTGTCTGTCTTCCTGTCTGTCTTCCTGTCTGTCTTCCTGTCTGTCTTCCTGTCTGTCTGTCTGTCTGTCTGTCCGTCTGTCCGTCCGTCCGTCTGTCTGTCTGTCTGTCTGTCTGTCTGTCTTCCTTAATAATGTAAGAAGAAGAAGATTCCCTACATAACCAGGAAATGTTGCTAAGATCTATTTAGAATCATAAGTGTATTTACAACACAACACAAAATATGACATGTATCTTAGGGCTGCAATCCCGTTAACAGGGGGAAAAAAACGTTTTAAAATATCCTACAATGACACGTTTCTGTTTAATAAAAATAAATATAATAAAACTGAAATCATCCAGTGGCAGTGTCTCTGTCCCAAATGGGACCCTATCCCCTACATAGTGCACTACTTTTAACCCATGGCCCATAAGATTGTGATTAAAAGTAGTGCACTATTTAGGGAATAGGGTGCTTTCGGGGGACGAAATCAGTGACTTCCGTGAGCTTCCGTGGCTCTTTCCTGAAATTTAAAGCTTACCCTGTGGTGGCAATGAGAGTGGGATTGTGGGACATGACAGATGATGCAGCCCAGGAGAAACATTTAGGTCCTGAGAACTGTGTGTGTGTGTGCGTGTGTGTGTGTGAGAGAGAGTGAGAGTGTGTGTGTGTGTGTGTGTGTGTGCGTGCGTGCGTGCGTGCGTGTGTCTGATGGGGACTGATTCTCCTGGCGTCTTCATGGGCGGTTGGGCTGTCCTGTTGAAATAATTAAATAGAAGCACTAGGCCGTCACTTCACTTCCTGGTGGAGAGCTAGAAGGAGATGGCGAGAGCTTTATCTCACACTAGAGGAGACTGGTGTGTGTGGGAGGGGTGTCTATCCTAGTGGGGATTTGAGGAGTTAAGGTTGGGTTAGGGTTAGATTTAGGTTAGGTTAGGTTAGGGTTAGGTATAGGTTAGGAGTTAGGGTTAGGGTTAGGTTTAGGGTTAGGTTAGGAGTTAGGGTTAGGGTTAGGTTTAGGGTTAGGGTTAGGTTAAGGGTTAGGGTTAGGGTTAGGTTAAGGTTAGGAGTTAGGGTTAGGTTAAGGGTTAGGGTTAGGGTTAGGTTAAGGGTTAGGGTTAGGGTTAGGTTAAGGGTTAGGGTTAGGGTTAGGTTAAGGATAGGAGTTAGGGTTAGGTTAAGGTTAGGAGTTAGGGTTAGGTTAAGGTTAGGAGTTAGGGTTAGGGTTAATAGAAAATAGGATTTTGAATAGAAATACATCTTATACATAAAATTCATAACGTGTGTGTGTGTGTGTGTGTGTGTGTGTGTGTGTGTGTGTGTGTGTGTGTGTGTGTGTGTGTGTGTGTGTGTGGGGGGGGGGGGGGGGGGGGGTGTGTGTGTGATAGAGAGAGAGAGTGTTAGAAGTAGATGTAGAAAATTGATCTGACTAGAGGTGGACTGACAGGTGTAAACTCTAGAGGTGGACTGACAGGTGTAAACTCTAGAGGTGGACTGACAGGTGTAAACTCTAGAGGTGGACTGACAGGTGTAAACTCTAGAGGTGGACTGACAGGTGTAAACTCTAGAGGTGGACTGACAGGTGTAAACTCTAGAGGAGGACTGACAGGTGTAAACTCTAGAGGTGGACTGACAGGTGTAAACTCTAGAGGTGGACTGACAGGTGTAAACTCTAGAGGTGGACTGACAGGTGTAAACTCTAGAGTTGGACTGACAGGTGTAAACTCTAGAGGTGGACTGACAGGTGTAAACTCTAGAGGTGGACTGACAGGTGTAAACTCTAGAGGTGGACTGACAGGTGTAAACTCTAGAGGTGGACTGACAGGTGTAAACTCTAGAGGTGGACTGACAGGTGTAAACTCTAGAGGTGGACTGACAGGTGTAAACTTTAGAGGTGGACTGACAGGTGTAAACTTTAGAGGAGGACTGACAGGTGTAAACTCTAGAGGTGGACTGACAGGTGTAAACTTTAGAGGAGGACTGACAGGTGTACACTTTAGAGGAGGACTGACAGGTGTAAACTCTAGAGGTGGACTGACAGGTGTAAACTCTAGAGGAGGACTGACAGGTGTAAACTCTAGAGGTGGACTGACAGGTGTAAACTCTAGAGGTGGACTGACAGGTGTAAACTCTAGAGGTGGACTGACAGGTGTAAACTTTAGAGGTGGACTGACAGGTGTAAACTCTAGAGGTGGACTGACAGGTGTAAACTCTAGAGGTGGACTGACAGGTGTAAACTCTAGAGGTGGACTGACAGGTGTAAACTCTAGAGGTGGACTGACAGGTGTAAACTCTAGAGGTGGACTGACAGGTGTAAACTCTAGAGGTGGACTGACAGGTGTAAACTCTAGAGGTGGACTGACAGGTGTAAACTTTAGAGGTGGACTGACAGGTGTAAACTTTAGAGGAGGACTGACAGGTGTAAACTCTAGAGGTGGACTGACAGGTGTAAACTTTAGAGGAGGACTGACAGGTGTACACTTTAGAGGAGGACTGACAGGTGTAAACTCTAGAGGTGGACTGACAGGTGTAAACTCTAGAGGAGGACTGACAGGTGTAAACTCTAGAGGTGGACTGACAGGTGTAAACTCTAGAGGTGGACTGACAGGTGTAAACTCTAGAGGTGGACTGACAGGTGTAAACTCTAGAGGTGGACTGACAGGTGTAAACTCTAGAGGTGGACTGACAGGTGTAAACTCTAGAGGTGGACTGACAGGTGTAAACTCTAGAGGTGGACTGACAGGTGTAAACTCTAGAGGTGGACTGACAGGTGTAAACTCTAGAGGTGGACTGACAGGTGTAAACTCTAGAGGTGGACTGACAGGTGTAAACTCTAGAGGAGGACTGACAGGTGTAAACTCTAGAGGTGGACTGACAGGTGTAAACTCTAGAGGTGGACTGACAGGTGTAAACTCTAGAGGTGGACTGACAGGTGTAAACTCTAGAGGTGGACTGACAGGTGTAAACTCTAGAGGTGGACTGACAGGTGTAAACTCTAGAGGTGGACTGACAGGTGTAAACTCTAGAGGTGGACTGACAGGTGTAAACTCTAGAGGTGGACTGACAGGTGTAAACTCTAGAGGTGGACTGACAGGTGTAAACTCTAGAGGTGGACTGACAGGTGTAAACTTTAGAGGTGGACTGACAGGTGTAAACTTTAGAGGAGGACTGACAGGTGTAAACTCTAGAGGTGGACTGACAGGTGTAAACTTTAGAGGAGGACTGACAGGTGTACACTTTAGAGGAGGACTGACAGGTGTAAACTCTAGAGGTGGACTGACAGGTGTAAACTCTAGAGGAGGACTGACAGGTGTAAACTCTAGAGGTGGACTGACAGGTGTAAACTCTAGAGGTGGACTGACAGGTGTAAACTCTAGAGGTGGACTGACAGGTGTAAACTTTAGAGGTGGACTGACAGGTGTAAACTCTAGAGGTGGACTGACAGGTGTAAACTCTAGAGGTGGACTGACAGGTGTAAACTCTAGAGGTGGACTGACAGGTGTAAACTCTAGAGGTGGACTGACAGGTGTAAACTCTAGAGGTGGACTGACAGGTGTAAACTCTAGAGGTGGACTGACAGGTGTAAACTCTAGAGGTGGACTGACAGGTGTAAACTTTAGAGGTGGACTGTCAGGTGTAAACTTTAGAGGAGGACTGACAGGTGTAAACTCTAGAGGTGGACTGACAGGTGTAAACTTTAGAGGAGGACTGACAGGTGTACACTTTAGAGGAGGACTGACAGGTGTAAACTCTAGAGGTGGACTGACAGGTGTAAACTCTAGAGGAGGACTGACAGGTGTAAACTCTAGAGGTGGACTGACAGGTGTAAACTCTAGAGGTGGACTGACAGGTGTAAACTCTAGAGGTGGACTGACAGGTGTAAACTTTAGAGGTGGACTGACAGGTGTAAACTCTAGAGGTGGACTGACAGGTGTAAACTTTAGAGGAGGACTGACAGGTGTAAACTCTAGAGGTGGACTGACAGGTGTAAACTCTAGAGGTGGACTGACAGGTGTAAACTCTAGAGGTGGACTGACAGGTGTAAACTCTAGAGGTGGACTGACAGGTGTAAACTTTAGAGGTGGACTGACAGGTGTAAACTCTAGAGGTGGACTGACAGGTGTAAACTTTAGAGGAGGACTGACAGGTGTAAACTCTAGAGGTGGACTGACAGGTGTAAACTTTAGAGGTGGACTGACAGGTGTAAACTCTAGAGGAGGACTGACAGGTGTAAACTCTAGAGGTGGACTGACAGGTGTACACTCTAGAGGTGGACTGACAGGTGTACACTCTAGAGGTGGACTGACAGGTGTACACTCTAGAGGTGGACTGACAGGTGTACACTCTAGAGGTGGACTGACAGGTGTACACTCTAGAGGTGGACTGACAGGTGTAAACTCTAGAGGTGGACTGACAGGTGTACACTCTAGAGGTGGACTGACAGGTGTACACTCTAGAGGTGGACTGACAGGTGTACACTCTAGAGGTGGACTGACAGGTGTAAACTCTAGAGGTGGACTGACAGGTGTAAACTCTAGAGGTGGACTGACAGGTGTAAACTCTAGAGGAGGACTGACAGGTGTAAACTCTAGAGGTGGACTGACAGGTGTAAACTCTAGAGGTGGACTGACAGGTGTAAACTCTAGAGGTGGACTGACAGGTGTAAACTCTAGAGGTGGACTGACAGGTGTAAACTCTAGAGGTGGACTGACAGGTGTACACTCTAGAGGTGGACTGACAGGTGTAAACTCTAGAGGTGGACTGACAGGTGTAAACTTTAGAGGTGGACTGACAGGTGTAAACTTTAGAGGTGGACTGACAGGTGTAAACTCTAGAGGTGGACTGACAGGTGTAAACTCTAGAGGTGGACTGACAGGTGTAAACTCTAGAGGTGGACTGACAGGTGTAAACTCTAGAGGTGGACTGACAGGTGTAAACTCTAGAGGTGGACTGACAGGTGTAAACTCTAGAGGTGGACTGACAGGTGTAAACTTTAGAGGTGGACTGACAGGTGTAAACTTTAGAGGTGGACTGACAGGTGTAAACTTTAGAGGTGGACTGACAGGTGTACACTCTAGAGGTGGACTGACAGGTGTACACTCTAGAGGTGGACTGACAGGTGTAAACTCTAGAGGTGGACTGACAGGTCTAAACTCTAGAGGTGGACTGACAGGTGTAAACTCTAGAGGTGGACTGACAGGTGTAAACTTTAGAGGTGGACTGACAGGTGTAAACTTTAGAGGTGGACTGACAGGTGTACACTCTAGAGGTGGACTGACAGGTGTACACTCTAGAGGTGGACTGACAGGTGTACACTCTAGAGGTGGACTGACAGGTGTAAACTCTAGAGGTGGACTGACAGGTGTACACTCTAGAGGTGGACTGACAGGTGTAAACTCTAGAGGTGGACTGACAGGTGTACACTCTAGAGGTGAACTGACAGGTGTAAACTCTAGAGGTGGACTGACAGGTGAACACTCTAGAGGTGGACTGACAGGTGTAAACTCTAGAGGTGGACTGACAGGTGTAAACTTTAGAGGTGGACTGACAGGTGTAAACTCTAGAGGTGGACTGACAGGTGTTAACTTTAGAGGTGGACTGACAGGTGTACACTCTAGAGGTGGACTGACACGTGTACACTCTAGAGGTGGACTGACAGGTGTAAACTCTAGAGGTGGACTGACAGGTGTAAACTCTAGAGGTGGACTGACAGGTGTAAACTCTAGAGGTGGACTGACAGGTGTAAACTCTAGAGGTGGACTGACAGGTGTAAACTCTAGAGGTGGACTGACAGGTGTAAACTCTAGAGGTGGACTGACAGGTGTAAACTCTAGAGGTGGACTGACAGGTGTAAACTCTAGAGGTGGACTGACAGGTGTAAACTCTAGAGGTGGACTGACAGGTGTAAACTTTAGAGGTGGACTGACAGGTGTAAACTTTAGAGGAGGACTGACAGGTGTAAACTCTAGAGGTGGACTGACAGGTGTAAACTTTAGAGGAGGACTGACAGGTGTACACTTTAGAGGAGGACTGACAGGTGTAAACTCTAGAGGTGGACTGACAGGTGTAAACTCTAGAGGAGGACTGACAGGTGTAAACTCTAGAGGTGGACTGACAGGTGTAAACTCTAGAGGTGGACTGACAGGTGTAAACTCTAGAGGTGGACTGACAGGTGTAAACTCTAGAGGTGGACTGACAGGTGTAAACTCTAGAGGTGGACTGACAGGTGTAAACTCTAGAGGTGGACTGACAGGTGTAAACTCTAGAGGTGGACTGACAGGTGTAAACTCTAGAGGTGGACTGACAGGTGTAAACTCTAGAGGTGGACTGACAGGTGTAAACTCTAGAGGTGGACTGACAGGTGTAAACTTTAGAGGTGGACTGACAGGTGTAAACTCTAGAGGAGGACTGACAGGTGTAAACTCTAGAGGTGGACTGACAGGTGTACACTCTAGAGGTGGACTGACAGGTGTACACTCTAGAGGTGGACTGACAGGTGTACACTCTAGAGGTGGACTGACAGGTGTACACTCTAGAGGTGGACTGACAGGTGTACACTCTAGAGGTGGACTGACAGGTGTAAACTCTAGAGGTGGACTGACAGGTGTACACTCTAGAGGTGGACTGACAGGTGTACACTCTAGAGGTGGACTGACAGGTGTACACTCTAGAGGTGGACTGACAGGTGTAAACTCTAGAGGTGGACTGACAGGTGTAAACTCTAGAGGTGGACTGACAGGTGTAAACTCTAGAGGAGGACTGACAGGTGTAAACTCTAGAGGTGGACTGACAGGTGTAAACTCTAGAGGTGGACTGACAGGTGTAAACTCTAGAGGTGGACTGACAGGTGTAAACTCTAGAGGTGGACTGACAGGTGTAAACTCTAGAGGTGGACTGACAGGTGTACACTCTAGAGGTGGACTGACAGGTGTAAACTCTAGAGGTGGACTGACAGGTGTAAACTTTAGAGGTGGACTGACAGGTGTAAACTTTAGAGGTGGACTGACAGGTGTAAACTCTAGAGGTGGACTGACAGGTGTAAACTCTAGAGGTGGACTGACAGGTGTAAACTCTAGAGGTGGACTGACAGGTGTAAACTCTAGAGGTGGACTGACAGGTGTAAACTCTAGAGGTGGACTGACAGGTGTAAACTCTAGAGGTGGACTGACAGGTGTAAACTTTAGAGGTGGACTGACAGGTGTAAACTTTAGAGGTGGACTGACAGGTGTAAACTTTAGAGGTGGACTGACAGGTGTACACTCTAGAGGTGGACTGACAGGTGTACACTCTAGAGGTGGACTGACAGGTGTAAACTCTAGAGGTGGACTGACAGGTGTAAACTCTAGAGGTGGACTGACAGGTGTAAACTCTAGAGGTGGACTGACAGGTGTAAACTTTAGAGGTGGACTGACAGGTGTAAACTTTAGAGGTGGACTGACAGGTGTACACTCTAGAGGTGGACTGACAGGTGTACACTCTAGAGGTGGACTGACAGGTGTACACTCTAGAGGTGGACTGACAGGTGTAAACTCTAGAGGTGGACTGACAGGTGTAAACTCTAGAGGTGGACTAACAGGTGTACACTCTAGAGGTGGACTGACAGGTGTAAACTCTAGAGGTGGACTGACAGGTGTACACTCTAGAGGTGAACTGACAGGTGTAAACTCTAGAGGTGGACTGACAGGTGAACACTCTAGAGGTGGACTGACAGGTGTAAACTCTAGAGGTGGACTGACAGGTGTAAACTTTAGAGGTGGACTGACAGGTGTAAACTCTAGAGGTGGACTGACAGGTGTTAACTTTAGAGGTGGACTGACAGGTGTACACTCTAGAGGTGGACTGACACGTGTACACTCTAGAGGTGGACTGACAGGTGTAAACTCTAGAGGTGGACTAACAGGTGTAAACTCTAGAGGTGGACTGACAGATGTAAACTCTAGAGGTGGACTGACAGGTGTAAACTCTAGAGGTGGACTGACAGGTGTAAACTCTAGAGGTGGACTGACAGGTGTAAACTCTAGAGGTGGACTGACAGGTGTTAACTTTAGAGGTGGACTGACAGGTGTACACTCTAGAGGTGGACTGACACGTGTACACTCTAGAGGTGGACTGACAGGTGTAAACTCTAGAGGTGGACTGACAGGTGTAAACTTTAGAGGTGGACTGACAGGTGTAAACTCTAGAGGTGGACTGACAGGTGTAAACTCTAGAGGTGGACTGACAGGTGTAAACTCTAGAGGTGGACTGACAGATGTAAACTCTAGAGGTGGACTGACAGGTGTAAACTCTAGAGGTGGACTGACAGGTGTAAACTCTAGAGGTGGACTGACAGGTGTAAACTCTAGAGGTGGACTGACAGGTGTAAACTCTAGAGGTGGACTGACAGGTGTTAGCCCTATGGGTCCTGTTCAATAAAACTGTAGTGGTCCGATCTAAATTAGTGCACTACGGGTCCTGGTCTAATGTAGTGCACTGTCTAGGGAATAGGTTGCCCTTTGGGACACAATCAAGGCACTACTCATGACCAGAGCCTATGAAAAGCGAAAAAGAGTGAATATTTGGTTTGATCATAAACGAAGGACCCTAGTTAGAAGCACTATATAGAAAAAGTGGAAGTCATTGCAACACACGTTGTGGATGAAGATATCTGTTACGCTTTGACCTCTGGAAGCTGAGAAGTCAACGGCAATCACATGTACAGTATACATCAACATAATAATTATTTCCTTTATCAGAGGCAAATATGATGTTATAAAGTAAAGCAGAATGTAGTTTTAAAATATAAAGATATTTAATTACCTATTTATTTTATTTTATGGTTCCCCCCCCAAAAAAAAAAAATTATCACACTTTTAATTTTATCGGAACGCTGGAAAACCTCACCAAAAATAGATCTGTTTAAAAGCCTGAATTAATTGTGTATTTAAACCCCCTTTCCGGGAGTGTTTTCGATCGTATTTTCCATTAATCGCAGATGGGTTATTGTTGACCATTTCAAAGTGCTGTTAGGTTTGGAGCTTGAACTTCTCTCAATTAGACTCGACATGAAACACTATATTCCTTTTACTGCCCAGATTCTATCCCGCGATCAGCGTTCCCACTCTCATGGAATCTGCCGTCATGTGACCTGCTTCGTTCATCCCAACCCGCCAAAGTTATTGATCATGGTACAGCGTGTGTGTGTGTGTGTGTGTGTGTGTGTGTGTGTGTGTGTGTGTGTGTGTGTGTGTGTGTGTGTGTGTGTGTGTGTGTGTGTGTGTGTGTGTGTGTGTGCTCTGCAGTGTGCTTGTCAGCTACAATTCAGCTACACCGTGAACAGTATTCAAGTTTGGCTCACACCGACCACAAAGTGGAATGTTTACGTCATAAAACATTTTTTTTTAAGCGACAAAAGAAGCACAACGGAAAAACAATTGCGCACAACTGGCAACAAATGGTAACATCTGCACATGTAGGCTTTT
This sequence comes from Salvelinus fontinalis, assembly GCF_029448725.1. Taxonomy (NCBI): domain Eukaryota; kingdom Metazoa; phylum Chordata; class Actinopteri; order Salmoniformes; family Salmonidae; genus Salvelinus; species Salvelinus fontinalis. The sequence continues at coordinate 36,914,604 of NC_074689.1, forward strand.
AACATCAATTATTAAACACTGTAAAAGAGGATTTCATTTGACAGCTGCAAAAATATAACAATTATTTGGCCTGCCTTGACGACATTTTGTAGACGACATTATTAAAGGCCTAAATTATTCTAGAAAGATCATTTTGACCAATAACCATTTCAATATTGTTTTCCTTTTTATTTAACAAAACATTGACGCCTATATATTTAATGTTATAATGTAGGTTCATCATTTTCAAACTATTTACATGGTCAGGTGTATTAACACTAAGATGATAGTCAATGTATAATTTCAAACAATATTATCTAACGTGTAGTCAAGGAAACGATGCCCGTAGCTAAAGCAATAATATAATTCATAAGTTCAAATCCACGTGGGAAATCATTTCAATTGAATTATGTTAAAAATCAACATGAAATACAATAAGAAATGCGAAATTGAAATTATCAAATTCAATTTAGCTATTTCAGTCAAGTTTAGTTGGTATGTTACCTGATCTATACTCAAGTGCCAGTGGACTGGCACGCCTGTGTGCGCGGTGAGAGAGACGCATGAATGTCCACGTAAGATACGAAAGGTATACTATCTCAAAATAAATTGAACATCTAGAAAACCATCTATCTATAACAGTATAACATGTAAAAATCCATACAAGCTACAAATAATATAATAGATATTAGCTATAATAATATAAACCACCATATATTTTTTTTTAAGCAAACACGTATAAATATTCAATATAATAAAACAGGTTATGGTTTTGTAGGATATTTGATGCAAATTGTATTTGATAGGCTATTTACGTTTTTCATTTTAGAGTAATTACAAAATAATTTTAAACGTTAGTGTTGCCTAACAGTTATTTTGATTTTGATAAACAATTCGATTCTATCCATTTTAATTCATGTTTAGCAATGGCCTACATTTACTAAAATAGGCCTGGATATTTTTGAACGATTGCTTATTGTCAATTGCCAATATTCAATGCACTTTCCCTATTTGTCTTACGTGAAATCATACACTTTGGATTCCATGAAGATAGAACATGTGATTCGAGGCAGGTATTCAGTGTTCATCAAAGGATTAGATTTACAATACAATTAAATAGGCTTAATACCTGCAACAACATTTAAAAAATATTATTTTGTTGTAGGCTATGTGTTTAAATGTTTGTGTTTCCAAACCAACTTAAAATTTTATCAGAGGTGTTTGCCTCGGTGTGCGTTACTGGTGCAACTTCTACCGAGTCCGCGAGGAGTTTTGTCCGGTAATTAGCATGGAGTGGTGATGACGGTATGAGGCAGTGTCCGATTCTCTCTTGCTGAACGCCGCTGGTTTTACTTTTGTGCTGCTTCCATGTAGAAACATCGCCATCTGCTGGCCGAAAACAGTAACTGACAACCCATGCGGTCTTTCACTAGGCCTAAAACTGTCGTAAAAAGTTAACTTTTTGCAATGTGACCACAGTCGCCCATTAAACAGATAGATATTTTTAGTCACAAGGTAGGCTTTAGCTGCAACACAAGATTGACACACACACACACACACACACACACACACACACACACACACACACACACACACACACACACACACACACACACACACACACAGAGAGAGAGACACACAGACACACACCTCTTGAAGGTGAGGTGGTGGTTAATACAACAGGGGGATTCTTCTCTCCAGCAAGCCTCCCTCAGGGCCTCAATATTAACACATTATCCATCCAGTACTGGTACCAGCTGTTACTGTGATTTACAGTTATTATATATCATTTATGACACCCCCTGAATGGTTAACCCACCCAGGTATGGTTAATCCCACCCAGGGGCCCAGTCCTGGCCCCTGGCCCTGCCATACGAGACCCAGGGAAAGTGGCTGGTTTCAGGCAGGCGTAACTGGACCTCCCCCCTCTCTGGGTCATTATGGAGCTCCCACAGCAATTGTATACCAGGACAGGACCCCTAAGAGCTGATGGGATATTTATGTTGGATAGGAGGCTTCCAGCGCCCTGTGCTGTTACTGTTTCCGTTAGCCTGTTGCTGAGCGGTGAGGCAGGGTGAGGCAGGCGGTGTGATCAAAGGAACGTGCAGTTGTGTGTGTGTGTGTGTGTGTGTGTGTGTGTGTGTGTGTGTGTGTGTGTGTGTGTGTGTGTGTGTGTGTGTGTGTGTGTGTGTGTGTGTGTGTGTGTGTGTGTGTGTGTGTGTGTGTGTGTGTGTGTGTGTGTGTAGGTCAAGTATTGAGCCTCATGCTCTCTCCCCTTACTCTATTAAGGTAGGGGAAACCATGTACAACCAATCTAACACCCCCTGCCTCTCTCTGAAACTATACACGACTCATCTAACACCCCCTGCCTCTCTCTGAAACTATGTACAACTAATCTAACACCGCCCCTGCCTCTCTCTGAAACTATACACAACCAATCTAACACCCCCTGCCTCTCTCTGAAACTATACACAACCAATCTAACACCCCCCCCTGCCTCTCTCTGAAACGATATACAACCAATCTAACACCCCCTGCCTCTCTCTGAAACTATACACAACCAATCTAACACCCCCTGCCTCTCTCTGAAACCATGCGCAACCAATCTAACACCCCCCCCCCTGCCTCTCTCTGAAACTATACTCAACCAATCTAACACCCCCTGCCTCTCTCTGAAACTATACACAACTAATCTAACACCCCCTGCCTCTCTCTGAAACTATATACAACTAATCTAACACCCCCTGCCTCTCTCTGAAACTATATACAACTAATCTAACACCCCCTGCCTCTCTCTGAAACTATACACAACTAATCTAACACCTCCTGCCTCTCTCTGAAACTATATACAACTAATCTAACACCCCCTGCCTCTCTCTGAAACTATACACAACTAATCTAACACCCCCCTGCCTCTCTCTGAAACTATACACAACTAATCTAACACCTCCTGCCTCTCTCTGAAGCTATATACAACTAATCTAACACCCCCCCTGCCTCTCTCTGAAACTATACACAACTAATCTAACACCTCCTGCCTCTCTCTGAAACTATATACAACTAATCTAACACCCCCTGCCTCTCTCTGAAACTATACACAACTAATCTAACACCCCCCTGCCTCTCTCTGAAACTATACACAACTAATATAACACCTCCTGCCTCTCTCTGAAACTATATACAACTAATCTAACACCCCCTGCCTCTCTTTGAAACTATATACAACTAATCTAACACCCCCTGCCTCTCTCTGAAACTATACACAACTAATCTAACACCCCCCTGCCTCTCTCTGAAACTATACACAACTAATCTAACACCTCCTGCCTCTCTCTGAAACTATACACAACTAATCTAACACCTCCTGCCTCTCTCTGAAACTATACACAACTAATCTAACACCCCCCTGCCTCTCTCTGAAACTATACACAACTAATCTAACACCTCCTGCCTCTCTCTGAAACTATACACAACTAATCTAACACCCCCCTGCCTCTCTCTGAAACTATACACAACTAATCTAACACCTCCTGCCTCTCTTTGAAACTATATACAACCACGCATAGCACTTTCCCCATACACCCATAGTGCTCTAGTCTACTATATAGTAGTGCACTATATAGGACATTCCGTTTAGGTGCACTTATTTTTAGACCTGATTTGCTAGTTATTATTTAGTTTTGTTGTAAAAAATGTATTTTTTTTTTTTTAATATTATTTCGTTTAAGTAAAATATAATATTTTAGGGACAGAAAGCATTTGTGTTGTATAGTTTTTGGGGTTGTTTTCGGGATTTCACTTTTTGCAACTGGGGGCAGTAATGCGTGATGGGTCAGATCATAGGTTAGGTATAAATTATAAAGTCGATCTCAATGTGACTTGGATTTAAGAGGAATATTGCCAAGACTGGTGCAAAAAAAATATGATGGAAGGAAAGTCTCGCCCATGCTTACACCAATCCAATGCTTTTTAACTTTAGTAGCACATGTAAGATGAATCAAGTTAGCTACCTAGCCAATTTCCGCCCCTGTTAGCTAGTGATAGTGATCAAATGTGATCTATATACTGACAAGTTACTGGACTGACGGAAGGAGGAGGGGTCCGGCAGAAGGAGGAGGGGTCCGGCAGAAGGAGGAGGGGTCCAGCAGAAGGAGGAGGGGTCAGGCAGGTGGAGGAGGGATCAGGCGGGAGGAGGGGTCAAGCAGAAGGAGGAGGGGTCCAGCAGAAGGAGGAGGGGTCAGGCAGGTGGAGGAGGGATCAGGCGGGAGGAGGGGTCAAGCAGAAGGAGGAGGGGTCCAGCAGAAGGAGGAGGGGTCAGGCAGGTGGAGGAGGGATCAGGCGGGAGGAGGGGTCAAGCAGAAGGAGGAGGGATCAGACGGGAGGAGGAGGGGTCCGGCGGGAGGAGGAGGGGTCCGGCAGAAGGAGGAGGGGTCCAGCAGAAGGAGGAGGGGTCAGGCAGGTGGAGGAGGGATCAGACGGGAGGAGGAGGGGTCAGACGGGAGGAGGAGGGGTCAGACGGGAGGAGGAGGGGTCAGACGGGAGGAGGAGGGGTCAGACGGGAGGAGGAGGGGCAGGCGGGAGGAGGAGGGATCAGGCAGGGACATTGTAGCAAATGAGAGGGCAGATACATAGGCCGAAAAGGATACCTAAGTATGATTCTAAATCAGAGACAACGATTGACAACTGCCTCTGATTGAGAACCATACCAGGCCAAACACATAGAAAAACAAAACAAGGACAACATAGAACACCAGACATAGAATGCCCACCCAAACTCACGCCCTGACCAACCAAAACAGAGACATAGAAAGGATCTCTAAGGTCAGGGCGTGACAATATGTACTATACACACACACATACACATGGATTTTGTATTGTAGATATGTGGTAGTAGAGTAGAGGCCTGAGGGCAAACACTTAAGAGTGTTGTGAAATCTGTTGTGAACGTTTTGTAATGTTGGCAGCAGCTAATAAGGATCCATAATAAATACAGACACATAAAGACGTTTTTTGTTTCTCAAGGTTGCGTCCTCTTATATCAGTAGATTCAGGAACAAACCAGTGCTCGACTTGGACAGGAGCTCACCAAGGCGGCGTATCACCACCTCAACAGTATTGTGGATTTCCTGCACCGACATATTTTTTAAAAAGTACCGGCACCCAAAAACGATTACTGACAGCTATTTCAGTCCAAGTCCAGTATTGGTAACAACCTAAACATCCTATTCTATTCATTTACATTTACATTTAAGTCATTTAGCAGACGCTCTTATCCAGAGCGACTTACAAATTGGTGCATTCACCTTATGACATCCAGTGGAACAGCCACTTTACAATAGATATTCCATCAAAAGGTAGCAAATGTACGGAATCTGAATTCATTACGTTCCAGTCATTACGATGAGCCATCTTCCCCTCACCAGCCTCCACTGATACAATTTATATTTATAACATTCGACATGAAATATCACGCAATATCATCCATTGCTGCCTGGACTACTGTCGTAGTGTATCCTAGTATTTTTATATAGGGAATAAGGTGCCATTACGGATGCCTACAGCCTTTGCGGAGGGAAAAATACATTTAATGCCCTTGTTACCTGCACCAGGAAGTAAGAGAGCGACGGAGGTTCTTCACGGTCCTGACAATCAGAGAGGATATATCCCGTCAGAGACAGGGGTGGTGGGGGCGCTCCACGGCACAGCAGGGACAGAGAAGGCCAAGTTTTATTGCCTGAGATAAAAAATTAAAAAACTCCTCCAGGGTTTTATCGTGGCAGTCGAAGCCGTTTAATGCCCGCTGTGGCGGCACTGCAACAAGACCAGAGGGAAAAATCACACATCCCATTTCTCACAACCCACACTCGCCCGCGCCTTGCCCCTGCTCTCCTCTCACTGTGGATGGAATCTGAAAATGCGTTTTATGGTCGTTTGAATCGTTTCCCCCCTCGCCCTGCAGCAGATGGCTTAAATAGGACATCAAAGAGGCTTTAACGTTTCACCGTGGCTCTCACGTTTCGGACCAGTATCGAGTTCAAAACGTTCACTGCTGCATTTTTACAGTAGATTTAATGGATCAATAGCCATAATCACATTAGCACAGGCGTATAACGTATAACAAATTTCACCAAGCCGACATCAAACGCCTGGCCCCAGTGGTATAACCGAGCGTAGCATCTTTTCATCATTCAATATTCTGTAAGGTCTAGTGATATTCTGTAAAGTCTAGTGATATTCTGTAAGGCCTAGTGATGTTCTGTAAGGTCTAGTGTCGGTAAAGTCTAGTGATATTCTGTAAAGTCTAGTGATATTCTGTAAGGCCTAGTGATGTTCTGTAAGGTCTAGTGTCGGTAAAGTCTAGTGATATTCTGTAAAGTCTAGTGATATTCTGTAATGTCTAGTGTCTGTAAAGTCTTGTGATATTCTGTAAAGTCTAGTGATATTCTGTAAAGTCTAGTGATATTCTGTAGAGTCTAGTGATATTCTGTAAAGTCTAGTGATATTCTGTAATGTCTAGTGTCTGTAAAGTCTTGTGATATTCTGTAAAGTCTAGTGATATTCTGTAAGGTCTAGTGATATTCTGTAAAGTCTAGTTGTATTCTGTAAGGTCTAGTGATATTCTGTAAAGTCTAGTGATAGCCTGTAAAGTCTAGTGATATTCTGTAAAGTCTCATGATATTTTGTAAAGTCTAGTGATATTTTGTAAAGTTTAGTCATATTCTGTAATGTCTAGTGATATTCTGTAAAGTCTAGTGATATTCTGTAAAGTCTAGTGATATTTTGTAAGGTCTAGTGATATTCTGTAAAGTCTAGTGATATTCTGTAAAGTCTAGTGATATTCTGTAAAGTCTAGTGATATTCTGTAAAGTCTAGTGATAGTCTGTAAAGTCTTGTGATATTCTGTAAGGTCTAGTGATATTCTGTAAAATCTAGTGATATTCTGTAAAGTCTAGTGATATTCTGTAAGTCTAGTGATATTCTGTAAAGTCTAGTGATATTCTATAAAGTCTAGTGATATTCTGTAAATTCTAGTGATATTCTGTAAGGTCTAGTGATATTCTGTCAAATCTAGTGATATTCTGTTAAGTCTAGTGATATTCTGTAAAATCTAGTGATATTCTGTAAAGTCTAGTGATATTCTGTAAGGTCTAGTGATATTCTGTAATGTCTAGTGATATTCTGTAAAGTCTAGTGATATTCTGTAATGTCTAGTGATATTCTGTAAAGTCTAGTGATAGTCTGTAAAGTCTAGTGATATTCTGTAAAGTCTAGTGATAGTCTGTAAAGTCTAGTGATATTCTGTAAAGTCTAGTGATATTCTGTAAAGTCTAGTGATAGTCTGTAAAGTCTCGTGATATTCTGTAAGGTCTAGTGATATTCTGTAAAGTCTAGTGATATTCTGTAAAGTCTAGTGATATTCTGTAAAGTCTAGTGATAGTCTGTAAAGTCTAGTGATATTCTGTAAGGTCTAGTGATATTCTGTAAAGTCTCGTGATATTCTGTAAAGTCTAGTGATATTTTGTAAAGTGTAGTCATATTCTGTAATGTCTAGTGATATTCTGTAAAGTCTAGTGATATTCTGTAAAGTCTAGTGATATTTTGTAAAGTATAGTTATATTCTGTAAAGTCTAGTGATATTCTGTAAAATCTAGTGATATTCTGTGAAGTCTAGTGATATTCTATAAGGTCAGTGATATTCTGTAAAGTCTAGTGATAGTCTGTAAAGTCTAGTGATATTCTGTAAAGTCTAGTGATATTCTGTAAAGTCTAGTGATAGTCTGTAAAGTCTCGTGATATTCTGTAATGTCTAGTGATATTCTGTAAAGTCTAGTGATATTCTGTAAAGTCTAGTGATATTTTGTAAGGTCTAGTGATATTCTGTAAAGTCTAGTGATATTCTGTAAAGTCTAGTGATATTCTGTAAAGTCTAGTGATATTCTGTAAAGTCTAGTGATAGTCTGTAAAGTCTCGTGATATTCTGTAAGGTCTAGTGATATTCTGTAAAATCTAGTGATATTCTGTAAAGTCTAGTGATATTCTGTAAGTCTAGTGATATTCTGTAAAGTCTAGTGATATTCTATAAAGTCTAGTGATATTCTGTAAATTCTAGTGATATTCTGTAAGGTCTAGTGATATTCTGTCAAATCTAGTGATATTCTGTTAAGTCTAGTGATATTCTGTAAAATCTAGTGATATTCTGTAAAGTCTAGTGATATTCTGTAAGGTCTAGTGATATTCTGTAAAGTCTAGTGATATTCTGTAAAGTCTAGTGATATTCTGTAATGTCTAGTGATATTCTGTAAAGTCTAGTGATAGTCTGTAAAGTCTAGTGATATTCTGTAAAGTCTAGTGATATTCTGTAAAGTCTAGTGATATTCTGTAAAGTCTAGTGATAGTCTGTAAAGTCCCGTGATATTCTGTAAGGTCTAGTGATATTCTGTAAAGTCTAGTGATATTCTGTAAAGTCTAGTGATATTCTGTAAAGTCTAGTGATAGTCTGTAAAGTCTAGTGATATTCTGTAAGGTCTAGTGATATTCTGTAAAGTCTCGTGATATTCTGTAAAGTCTAGTGATATTTTGTAAAGTGTAGTCATATTCTGTAATGTCTAGTGATATTCTGTAAAGTCTAGTGATATTCTGTAAAGTCTAGTGATATTTTGTAAAGTATAGTTATATTCTGTAAAGTCTAGTGATATTCTGTAAAATCTAGTGATATTCTGTGAAGTCTAGTGATATTCTATAAGGTCAGTGATATTCTGTAAAGTCTAGTGATAGTCTGTAAAGTCTAGTGATATTCTGTAAAGTCTAGTGATATTCTGTAAAGTCTAGTGATAGTCTGTAAAGTCTCGTGATATTCTGTAAGGTCTAGTGATATTCTGTAAAGTCTAGTGATATTCTGTAAAATCTAGTGATATTCTGTAAGGTCTAGTGATATTCTGTAAAGTCTAGTGATATTCTGTAAAGTCTAGTGATATTCTGTAATGTCTAGTGATATTCTGTAAAGTCTAGTGATAGTCTGTAAAGTCTAGTGATATTCTGTAAAGTCTAGTGATATTCTGTAAAGTCTAGTGATATTCTGTAAAGTCTAGTGATAGTCTGTAAAGTCTCGTGATATTCTGTAAGGTCTAGTGATATTCTGTAAAGTCTAGTGATATTCTGTAAAGTCTAGTGATATTCTGTAAAGTCTAGTGATAGTCTGTAAAGTCTAGTGATATTCTGTAAGGTCTAGTGATATTCTGTAAAGTCTCGTGATATTCTGTAAAGTCTAGTGATATTTTGTAAAGTGTAGTAGTCATATTCTGTAATGTCTAGTGATATTCTGTAAAGGTCTAGTGATAATTCTGTAAAGTCTAGTGATATTTTGTAAAGTATAGTTATATTCTGTAAAGTCTAGTGATATTCTGTAAAATCTAGTGATATTCTGTGAAGTCTAGTGATATTCTATAAGGTCAGTGATATTCTGTAAAGTCTAGTGATAGTCTGTAAAGTCTAGTGATATTCTGTAAAGTCTAGTGATATTCTGTAAAGTCTAGTGATAGTCTGTAAAGTCTCGTGATATTCTGTAAGGTCTAGTGATATTCTGTAAAGTCTAGTGATATTCTGTAAAATCTAGTGATATTTTGTAAAGTCTAGTGATATTCTGTAAGTCTAGTGATATTCTGTAAAGTCTAGTGATATTCTATAAAGTCTAGTGATATTCTGTAAAGTCTAGTGATATTCTGTAAGGTCTAGTGATATTCTGTCAAATCTAGTGATATTCTGTTAAGTCTAGTGATATTCTGTAAAATCTAGTGATATTCTGTAAAGGTCTAGTTGATATTCTGTAAAGTCTAGTGATATTCTATAAAGTCTAGTGATATTCTGTAAAGTCTAGTGATATTCTGTAAGGTCTAGTGATATTCTGTCAAATCTAGTGATATTCTGTTAAGTCTAGTGATATTCTGTAAAATCTAGTGATATTCTGTAATGTCTAGTGATATTCTGTAAAGTCTAGTGATATTCTGTAAAGTCTAGTGATATTCTGTAAGGTCTAGTGATATTCTGTAAGGTCTAGTGATATTCTGTCAAGTCTAGTGATATTTTGTAAGGTCTAGTGATATTCTGTCAAATCTAGTGATATTCTGTTAAGTCTAGTGATATTCTGTAAAGTCTAGTGATATTCTGTAAAGTCTAGTGATATTCTGTAAGGTCTAGTGATATTCTGTAAAGTATATTGATATTCTGTAAAGTCTAGTGATCTTGGGGCAGGGGAGAGTAGTCCATAAGTATAAATGGATTACGGTGTTGTAGAGAGACCGTAGGCTATAGAACAGTATGATATGAAGAAAATCATTAGTCTTTGTGAAAACCGTTACAGATGCTTTGCTTCCTCTGCCCATAGTACCAATATAACCCATAGATCAATGGGGACTGACAANGCCTGTAGCTCAGGACCTGAAGCAAAGATATGCCTATTCTTGGTACCATTTGAAAGGAAACACCTCTAAGTTTGTGGAAATGTGAAATGAATGTAGGAGAATATGAGACATTAGATCTGTTAAAATATATATTTTTTAAATTAAAAAAACATGCGTTTCCTATTTGTTTTGTTGCATCATCTTTGAAATGCAAAAGAAAGGCCATACAATGACCTAGGATGTTCGCTGTAATTCAGATGTTGTCCACAAGAGGACAGCAGTGGGTGTGCAAAGTTTTCAGACTGATACATTGAATAATGACAACCCTACATGAGATTACGTATCAAGTCTCCCAGGTGAACCTCACGAGTTTGTACCAAATGTACCCAAGTGGCCGAATTGGTCAATTGATACATTTCCAAGTACATAACGATGGAGAACATACAAAAATGCTATGGTAATAAAAAATATATAAGTTTACACACTCTGAGGAATGTCATACATGATGAATCATTAGCCTGCCTACATAAAAGGTTCCAATCTTCACATCTCTAGATGTCTGGGCAGGGGTAGGTGTGGAACCAGAGACAGCAGAGGGATCAGACTGTAGAACCCAGTTCCCTACATTTGAATATGAGTAGGGGGATGGAGGACTTGAAGGTAGTTTGTTTGAAGTTGGCTTCCCAGGTCATCTCTACCCCTTTTCAGGATAAAAAAAAAATTGTTAGAACTGAAGTTTACTATTACTTATTTTATTTAATGTTTATTTTAGTATGGGGTGAGCACTGCATCAATACATCAAATACAAACACGTATCGTTAAATATATGCATCTTATATGGGGAACACAATCACTATAATGAAATATGTGGATCAATCGTCAGTAAAACGCATAGATTATACTAATATATTGTATGCCTCAGGTCTATATATGATATATACATAAAAAGTTTGGACACAGTTACTCATTCAAGGGTTTTTCTTTATTTTTACTATTTTCTACATTGTAGAATAATAGTGAAGACATTAACACTATGAAATAACACATTTGGAATCATGTAGTAACCAAAGCGTTAAACAAATCAAAATATATTTTATATTTGAAATTCTTCAAAGTAGCCACCTTTTGCCTTGATGACAGCTTTGCACACTCTTGGCATTCTCTCAACCAGCTTCACCTGGAATGCTTTTCCAACAGTCTTGAAGAAGTTCCTACATATGCTGAACACTTGTTGGCTGCTTTTCCTTCACTCTTAACTCATCCCAAACCATCTCAATTGGGTTGAGGTCAGGTGATTATGGAGGCCAGGTCATCTGATGCAGCACTCTATACATTTCCTTGGTCAAATATACCTTACAGAGCCTGGAGGTGTGTTGGGTCATTGTTCTGTTGAAAAACAAATGAAAGTCCCACTGATTGCAAACCAGATGGGGTGGCGTATCGGTGCAGCATGCTGTGGGACTTTCATTTGTTTTTCAACAGAACAATGACCCAACACACCCATCCTCCTCCTCCATGCTTCACGGTGGGAACCACGGATGTGGAGATCATCCGTTCACCTACTCTGTGTCTCACAAAGACACAGTGTTTGGATCCAAAAACATCTATCTAGCTAGCTATGTTTCAAAATGATAGGTGATCATTGGGAACAAGATACAGTCAATCAACTGAACACCGTCCCTCTCATTGGTGCGTAATTATGTCTGTCCTTCGTGGGCTAATATACTTGTTGTGTAGCCACAATGTAGAATGATGAAACATGTTTGGTTGCCTTCTAGAGTGTCTGAGGACAGAAACCGAGCTCGACTGGGTAGAACAAGGTATAGCGTTTATATTTTATTATTGTTTTGTCGCAAGTTGAAAGTCGGAATTCATGAGAAAACACTGTATACAACATGGATCATGTTGGGATATAAAAATTGATTTTATCAAACAAAACTACTCTACATTTTATCTCTGGGACCCTCAGGATGACAAATCATAGCAAGATTTACCTCATGTAAGAACATGATTTACCTTCAGAGGTGAATGTATCAAACCAGTGCCTTGATAAAAGTGTTTTGTTGTTATGCACTATCTTCAAACAATAGCATGGTATTTTTTCACTGTAACAGCAACTGTAAATTGGACACTGCAGTTGGATTTATTTATTTTTAAATGTAAGCTTTCTGCCCATATAAGACATGTCCATGTCCCGGGACGTTGGCTGTTACTAACAACATCATTCCAGTAACATTATCACAAACTGAGCAACACCTGATCCAGTAGAGGTTTAATTACCTGTTAAAATCATTGATCAATGATCAATCATCGGCTCCTAACCAACTGTGCTATTTTGTTAGTGTGTTTTCACATTGTTTTGTAACTTACTTTGTACATAATGTTGCTGCTACCGTCTCTTATGCCCGAAAGAGCTTCTGGACATCAGAACAGCGATTACTCACCTCGAACTGGATGAAGATATTTTCTTTAATGAGTCCGACACGAAGGATATACTGCTTTGTCAAGACAAGGCCAAAATCTCGTTATCAGGGTGAAGAAAAGACGGAGGAAAAGGGGGAAGAGGGCGGGGTGCCTTGTAAGAATTTACAGACGAGTAGATAAACCACCACTTCCCTCCGTATTATTGGCCAACGTGCAATCATTGGAGAACAAACTGGACGATATACGATCGAGACTATCCTACCAACGGGACATTAAAAACTGTAATATCTTATGTTTCACCGAGACGTGGCTGAACGACAACAGGGATAATATAGAGCTGGCTGGCTTCTCCGTGCATCGGCAGGACGACAGAGCAGCTATGTCTGGTAAGACGAGGGGCGGGGGTGTGTGTTTATTTGTCAATAACTGCTGGTGCACGATGTCTAATATTAAAGAAGTCTCAAGGTATTGTTCGCCTGAGGTAGAGTACCTCATGATAAGCTGTAGACCACACTATCTACCAAGAGAGTTCTAATCTATATTATTCGTAGCTGTCTATTTACCACCACAAACCGATGCTGGCACTAAGACCGCACTCAACAAGCTGTATAAGGCCATAAGCAAACAAGAAAATGTTCCTAGTGGTCAGAGACTTTAACGCAGGCAAACTTAAATCTGTTTTACCTCATTTCTACCAGCATGTCAAATGTGCAACCAGAGGAAAAAAACTCTAGACCACCTTTACTCCACACACAGAGAGTTATACAAATATCTCCCTCGCCCTCCATTTGGCAAATCTGACCATAATTCTATCCTCCTGAATCCTGCATACAAGCAAAAACTAAAGCAGGAAGTACCAGTGACTTGCTCAATACGGAAGTGGTCAGATGATGCAGATGCTACGCTACAGGACTGTTTTGCTAGAACAGACTGGAATATGTTCCAGGATTCATCCAATGCCATTGAGGAGTACACCACCTCAGTCATCGGCTTCATCAATAAGTGCATCGATGACGTTGTACCCACAGTGACCGTAAGTACATTTTCCAACCAGAAGCCATAGATTACAGGAGACATCTGCACCGAGCTAAAGGCTGAAGCTGCCACCTCCAAGGAGCGGGATACTAATCTGGAAGCTTATAAGAAATCCCGGTATGCCCTCAGACGAACCATCCAACAGGCAAAGCATCAATACAGGACTAAGATTGAATCCTACTACACCGGCTCTGACGCTCGTCAGATGTGTCAGGGCTTGAACATAAATATGGACTACAAAGGGAAACCCAGCCGCGAGCTGCCGAGTGACGCAACCTACCAGATGAGGTAAATGCTTTTCATGCTCAATTCGAGGCAAGCAACACTGAAGCATGCATGAGAGCACCAGCTGTTCCGGACGACTGTGTGATCACACTCTCCATAGCCGATGTGAGCAAGACCTTTAGACAGGTCAACATTCACAAGGCCGCGAGTCCAGACGGATTACCAGGAAGTGTACTCGAAGCATGCACGGACCAACTATCAAGTGCCTTCACTGACATTATCAACCTCTCCCTGACCGAGTCTGTAAAACCTACATGTTTCAAACAGACCACCATAGTCTCTGTGCCCAAGAAAGCGAAGGTAACCTGCCTAAATGTTTACTGCAGTGTAGCACTCCCGTCGGTAGCAATGGTGCTTTGAAAGGCTGGTCATGGCTCACATCAACACCATCATGCCGGAAACCCTAAACCCACACCAATTCGCATACCGCCCCAACAGATCCACAGATGACGCAAGCTCAATCGCACTCAACGCTGCCCTTTCCCACCTGTATAAAAGGAACACCTATGTGAGAATGCTGTTCATTGACTACACCTCGGCGTTCAATACCATAGTGCCCATAAAAGCTCATCACTAAGCGAAGGACCCTGGGACTAAACACCTCCCTCTGCAACTGGATCCTGGACATCTGGACAAGCCGCCCCCGAGGTGGTGAGGGTAGGTAACAACACATCAGCCACACTGATCCTCAACACTGGGGCCCCTCAGAGGTGCATGCTCAGCCCCCTCCTGTACTCTCTGTTCACCCACAACTGCTTGGCCAAGCACGACTCCAACACCATCATTAAGTTTGCTGACGACACAACAGTGGTAGGCCTGATCACCGACAATGACGAGACAGCCTATAGGGAGGAGGTCAGAGACCTGGCAGTGTGGTGCCAGGACAACAACCTCTCCCTCAATATGAGCAAGACAAAGGAGATGATCGTGGACTACAGAAAGAGGAAGGCCGAACAGGCCCCAATTAACATCGACGGGGCTGAAGTGGAGCAGGTCGAGAGTTTCAAGTTCCTTGGTGTCCACATCACCAACAAACTATCATGGTCCAAACACACCAAGACAGTTGTGAAGAGGGCTCGACAACACCTTTTCCCCCTCAGGAGACTGAAAATATTTGCCATGGGTCCCCAGGTCTACAGCTGCACCATCGAGAGCATCCTGGCCGTAAGGCGCTACAGTGGGTTGTGCGTGGGGCCTAGTACATCACTGGGGCCAAGCTTCCTAACATTCAGGACCTATATACTAGGTGGTGTCAGAGGAAGGCCCAAATAATTGTCAAAGTTGCCCAAGTCATATACTGTTCTCTCTGCTACTAAACGGTACCGGAGCTCCAAGGCTAGGACCAAAAGGCTCCTTGACAGCTTCTACCCACAAGCCAAAAGATAGCTGAACAATTAATCAAATGGCCTCCCGGGCTATTTACATTGAACCCCCCCCCCCCCCCCCCCCCACCTTTGTTTTTACACTGCTGCTACTCGCTGTTTATTATCTATGAATAGTCACTTCATAAATTACCTTCACTCCACGGTAAGCCCGGGGAGTTGGCTCAGGTATCCAACCCGGCTTCGCCACACTCCGCTTTAGCCCCCCCCCCCCCAAGAAATTTTTGGGTTAGCCTCTCGGGTTTCCAGCCACTCTGCCTTGCAAGCGCCTCATAATGCCTTCTCTCTGCTTTTGATGCCTCCAGCTCCGCTTTGGGACGGCGACACTCCTCTGGCTCTGCCCAGGGTCCCTCTCCGTCCAGAATCTCCTCCCATGTCCATTCCTCCTTGTACTGCTGCTGCTGTTGCTGCTGCCCGTTGCCACGCTGCTTGGTCCGGGTTTGGTGGGTGTTTCTGTAACGGCTTTCTTCCTGGGATGAAGGAGAGGACCAAAATGCAGCACCGTTAGTGTTCAACATGTTTAATCAACAGAATAAACGGTGAACATTAACCAATAGCAAAATAACAAAACGTGAAAGCCGAAACAGTCCTATCTGGTGCAGAATACAAACACAGAGACAGGAAACAAACACCCACAAAATCCCAACACAAAACAAGCCTCCTATATATGATTCTCAATCATAGACAACGATTACCATCTGCCTCTGATTGAGAACCCACACTAGGCTGAAATAGAAACAGACAAACTAGACACACAACATAGAATTCCCACCCAGCTCACGTCCTGACCAACTAAACACATACAAAACAACAGAAAACAGGTCAGGAACGTGACAGAACCCCCCCCTCAAGGTGCGAACTCCAGGCGCACCCCTAAAACTCAAGGGGATGGTCTGGGTGGGCATCTGTCCGTGGTGGCGGCTCCGGCGCAGGACGAGGACACCACTCCACCACTGTCTTTGTCCCCCTCCTTAGCGTCCTTAGAGTGGAGACCCTCGCCCACGACCTTGGCCTAAGAATCCTCCCCAAGGCCCCCACATGATTTAGGAGGTAGCTCAGGACAGAGAGGTAGCTCAGGACAGAGAGGTAGCTCAGGACAGAGAGGTAGCTCAGGACAGAGAGGCAGCTCAGGACAGAGAGGCAGCTCCGGACTAATGGCAGCTCCAGACTGAGTGGCGGCTCCGGACTGAGTGGCGGCTCCGGACTGAGTGGCGGCTCCGGACTGAGTGGCGGCTCCGGACTGAGTGGCGGCTCCGGACTGAGTGGCGGCTCCGGACTGAGTGGCGGCTCCGGACTGAATGGCAGCTCATGACTGTAGGGAAGCTCATGACTGTAGGGCAGCTCATGACTGGAGGGCAGCTCATGACTGGAGGGCAGCTCATGACTGGAGGGCAGCTCATGACTGAAGGGCAGCTCATGACTGGAGGGCAGCTCATGACTGGAGGGCAGATCATGACTGGAGGGCAGCTCATGACTGGAGGGCAGCTCATGACTGGAGGGCAGCTCATGACTGGAGGGCAGCGCATGACTGGAGGGCAGCTCATGACTGGAGGGCAGCTCATGACTGTAGGGCAGCTCATGACTGTAGGGCAGCTCATGACTGTAGGGCAGCTCTGGCAGCTCCTGACTGGCTGGCGTCTCTGGCAGCTCCTGACTGGCTGGCGTCTCTGGCAGCTCCTGACTGGCTGGCGGCTCTGGCAGCTCCTGACTGGCTGGCGGCTCTGGCAGCTCCTGACTGGCTGGCGGCTCTGGCAGCTCCTGACTGGCCTCGGCTCTGGCAGCTCCTGACTGGCTGGTGGCTCTGGCAGCTCCTGACTGGAGCTCCTTCAGAATGAGAACCAGCTGGAGACAGGTATACATGCACACACACACACACACACACACACACACACACACACACACACACACACACACACACACACACACACACACACACACACACACACACACACACACACACACACACACACACACACACACACAGCCTCTCGGAACCACACACACACATCTACAGCCTATTGGACCCAGTCTTAAATGGAGTGCCTGCAGAGGCTGTCTCTGAGTGGATCAAACACAGACCTCTCTCTCTCTCAGCCAGGTACAAACAGCCAGGTCTCTGTCAGGTGTCTAGTAATAACTGACAAGGTCTGTCAGGTCTCTAGTAATAACTGACCAGGTCTCTGTCAGGTCTCTAGTAATAACTGACCAGGTCTCTGTCAGGTCTCTAGTAATAACTGACCAGGTCTCTGTCAGGTCTCTAGTAATAACTGACCAGGTCTCTGTCAGGTCTCTAGTAATAACTGACCAGGTCTCTGTCAGGTCTCTAGTAATAAATGACCAGGTCTCTGTCAGGTCTCTAGTAATAACTGACCAGGTCTCTGTCAGGTCTATAGTAATAACTGACCAGGTCTGTCAGGTCTCTAGTAATAACTGACCAGGTCTCTGTCAGGTCTCTAGTAATAACTGACCAGGTCTCTGTGAGGTCTATAGTAATAACTGACCAGGTCTGTCAGGTCTCTAGTAATAACTGACCAGGTCTCTGTCAGGTCTATAGTAATAACTGACCAGGTTTGTCAGGTCTCTAGTAATAACTGACCAGGTCTCTGTCAGGTCTCTCGTAATAACTGACCAGGTCTCTGTCAGGTCTATAGTAATAACTGACCAGGTCTGTCAGGTCTCTAGTAATAACTGACCAGGTCTGTCCGGTCTCTAGTAATAACTGACCAGGTCTCTAGTAATAACTGACCAGGTCTCTGTCAGGTCTCTAGTAATAACTGACCAGGTATCTGTCAGGTCTCTAGTAATAACTGACCAGGTCTCTGTCAGGTCACTAGTAATAACTGACCAGGTCTGTCAGGTCTCTAGTAATAACTGACCAGGTCTGTCAGGTCTCTAGTAATAACTGACCAGGTCTCTGTCAGGTCTCTAGTAATAACTGACCAGGTCTGTCAGGTCTATAGTAATAACTGACCAGGTCTGTCAGGTCTCTAGTAATAACTGACCAGGTCTCTGTCAGGTCTCTCGTAATAACTGACCAGGTCTCTGTCAGGTCTCTAGTAATAACTGAACAGGTCTGTCAGGTCTCTAGTAATAACTGACCAGGTCTCTGTCAGGTCTCTAGTAATAACTGACCAGGTCTCTGTCAGGTCTCTAGTAATAATTGACCAGGTCTCTGTCAGGTCTCTAGTAATAACTGACCAGGTCTCTGTCAGGTCTCTAGTAATAACTGACCAGGTCTGTCAGGTCTCTAGTAATAACTGACCAGGTCTCTGTCAGGTCTCTAGTAATAACTGACCAGGTCTCTGTCAGGTCTCTAGTAATAACTGACCAGGTCTGTCAAGTCTCTAGTAATAACTGACCAGGTCTCTGTCAGGTCTCTAGTAATAACTGACCAGGTCTGTCAGGTCTCTAGTAATAACTGACCAGGTCTGTCAGGTCTCTAGTAATAACTGACCAGGTCTCTGTCAGGTCTCTAGTAATAACTGACCAGGTATCTGTCAGGTCTATAGTAATAACTGACCAGGTCTGTCAGGTCTCTAGTAATAACTGACCAGGTCTCTGTCAGGTCTATAGTAATAACTGACCAGGTCTTTGTCAGGTCTCTATTAAAAACTGACCAGGTCTCTGTCAGGTCTCTAGTAATAACTGACCAGGTCTCTGTCAGGTCTCTAGTAATAACTGACCAGGTCTGTCAGGTCTCTAGTAATAACTGACCAGGTCTCTGTCAGGTCTCTAGTAATAACTGACCAGGTCTGTCAGGTCCCTAGTAATAACTGACCAGGTCTGTCAGGTCTCTAGTAATAACTGACCAGGTCTCTGTCAGGTCTCTAGTAATAACTGACCAGGTCTCTGTCAGGTCTCTAGTAATAACTGACCAGGTCTCTGTCAGGTCTCTAGTAATAACTGACCAGGTCTCTGTCAGGTCTCTAGTAATAACTGACCAGGTCTCTGTCAGGTCTCTAGTAATAACTGACCAGGTCTCTGTCAGGTCTCTAGTAATAACTGACCAGGTCTCTGTCAGGTCTCTAGTAATAACTGACCAGGTCTCTGTCAGGCCTCTAGTGACCAGGTCTCTGTCAGGTCTCTAGTAATAACTGACCAGGTCTCTGTCAGGTCTCTCGTAATAACTGACCAGGTCTGTCAGGTCTCTAGTAATAACTGACCAGGTCTCTGTCAGGTGTCTCGTAATAACTGACCAGGTCTCTGTCAGGTCTCTAGTAATAACTGACCAGGTCTGTCAGGTCTCTAGTAATAACTGACCAGGTCTCTGTCAGGTCTCTAGTAATAACTGACCAGGTCTCTGTCAGGTCTCTAGTAATAACTGACCAGGTCTGTCAGGTCTCTAGTAATAACTGACCAGGTCTCTGTCAGGTCTCTAGTAATAACTGACCAGGTCTCTGTCAGGTCTCTAGTAATAACTGACCAGGTCTCTGTCAGGTCTCTAGTAATAACTGACCAGGTCTCTGTCAGGTCTCTAGTAATAACTGACCAGGTCTCTGTCAGGTCTCTCGTAATAACTGACCAGGTCTGTCAGGTCTCTCGTAATAACTGACCAGGTCTGGCAGGTCTCTAGTAATAACTGACCAGGTCTCTAGTAATAACTGACCAAGTCTCTAGTAATAACTGACCAGGTCTCTAGTAATAACTGACCAGGTCTCTATCAGGTCTCTAGTAATAACTGACCAGGTCTGGCAGGTCTCTAGTAATAACTGACCAGGTCTCTAGTAATAACAGACCAGGTCTGTCAGGTCTCTAGTGACCAGGTCTCTGTCAGGTCTCTAGTAATAACTGACCTCACCATATTTCTGCCACAGCCCAGATATCTTTATTCTCCTACTTTAAACCTCTGTCAGCCAGCAGCAGCACCGCGGTTGAAGATGTCTGGGTTAGCATCACTGCTAAGTCTAAGCCTGCATCCAAAATGGCACCCTGTTCCCCATTTCTCTATGGGCCCTGGTTAAAAGGTAGTGCACAATATGGCATCAAATACTATGTTGGACACACCCTAACCATCTCTGGTCTACTGTAGCTATACGCCCTTGAACATGCCAACATAATGTTAAAAACAGAAGATGGTGGGGAAACCACACAAAAAGACTACAATTTCTCTTTCAGTCCATGCGGACTTTATTTACCAATCCTTCTGGGAAACGTAGTGTCTTGATCACTGTACAAACCCGTTGCTTCTAATTATCCTGCACTCTCCTTCCAATCTGTCACTTCCTCGGCAAATGTGTTGCTGTGTGTGCTGTGATTAAAGAAAGTATGCGTGTGGCCCAATTGGCACAAATTTACATTACTTTTTATTTACCTGTGGTCAAATGGAGCGCATTAAATAGGGAGCATTTGGGAAGAAGTATCCTTGCATCATACTAGCTCCTACCAATCCCCCCCCCCCTCACCCTCAGTGCCCTTACATCATACTAGCTCCTACCAATCCCCCCCCCTCCTCCACCCTCAGTGCCCTTACATCATACTAGCTCCTACCAATCCCCCCCCTCCTCCACCCTCAGTGCCCTTACATCATACTAGCTCCTACCAATCCCCCCCTCCTTCACCCTCAGTGCCCTTACATCATACTAGCTCCTACCAATCCCCCCCCCTCCTTCACCCTCAGTGCCATTACATCATACTAGCTCCTACCAACCCCCCCCCCTCCTTCACCCTGAGTGCCCTTACATCATACTACCTCCTACCAACCCCTCCCCCCCTCCTTCACCCTCAGTGCCCTTACATCATACTAGCTCCTACCAATCCCCCCCCCCTCCTTCACCCTCAGTGCCCTTACATCATACTAGCTCCTACCAACCCCCCCCTCCTCCTTCACCCTCAGTGCCCTTACATCATACTAGCTCCTATCAATCCCCCCCCCCCTCCTTCACCCTCAGTGCCCTTACATCATACTAGCTCCTATCAATCCCCCCCCCTCCTTCACCCTCAGTGCCCTTACATCATACTAGCTCCTACCAACCCCCCCCCTCCTTCACCCTCAGTGCCCTTACATCATACTAGCTCCTACCAATCAACCCCCCCCCTCCTTCACCCTCAGTGCCCTTACATCATACTAGCTCCTACCAACCCCCCCCCCCCCTCCTTCACCATCAGTGCACTTACATTATACTAGCTCCTACCAACCCCCCCCTCCTTCACCCTCAGTGCCCTTACATCATACTAGCTCCTACCAACCCCCCCCCCCTCCTTCACCCTCAGTGCCCTTACATAATACTAGCTCCTACCAATCCCCCCCCCCTCCTTCACCCTCAGTGCCCTTACATCATACTAGCTTCTACCAATCCCTCCCCCCCTCCTTCACCCTCAGTGCCCTTGAATCATACTAGCTCCTACCAACCCCCCCCCTCCTTCACCCTCAGTGCCCTTACATAATACTAGCTCCTACCAATCTCCCCCCCCTCCTTCACCGTCAGTTCCCTTTCATCATACTAGCTCCTACCACTCCCCCCCCCCCCTCCTTCACCCTCAGTGCCCTTACATCATACTAGCTCCTACCAACCCCCCCTCCTCCTTCACCCTCAGTGCCCTTACATCATACTAGCTCCTACCAATCCACCCCCCCCCCCTCCTTCACCCTCAGTGCCCTTACATCATACTAGCTCCTACCAATCCCCCCCCCCTCCTTCACCCTCAGTGCCCTTACATCATACTAGCTCCTACCAACCCCCCCCCCCCCCCTCCTTCACCCTCAGTGCCCTTACATCATACTAGCTCCTACCAATCAACCCCCCCCCTCCTTCACCCTCAGTGCCCTTACATCATACTACCTCCTGTCAATCCCCCCCCCCTCCTTCACCCTCAGTGCCCTTACATCATACTAGCTCCTACCAATCACCCCCCCCCCTCCTTCACCCTCAGTGCCCTTACATCATACTAGCTCCTACCAATCCCCCCCCCTCCTTCACCCTCAGTGCCCTTACATCATACTAGCTCCTACCAACCCCCCCCTCCTTCACCCTCAGTGCCCTTACATCATACTAGCTCCTACCACCCCCCCCCCCTCCTTCACCCTCAGTGCCCTTACTTCATACTAGCTCCTACCAATCCCCCCCCCTCACCCTCAGTGCCCTTACTTCATACTAGCTCCTACCCCCCCCCCTCCTTCACCCTCAGTGCCCTTACATCATACTAGCTCCTACCAATCCCCCCCCCCCTCCTTCACCCTCAGTGCCCTTACATCATACTAGCTCCTACCAATCCCCCCCCCCTCCTTCACCCTCAGTGCCCTTACATCATACTAGCTCCTACCAATCCCCCCCCCCCTCCTTCACCCTCAGTGCCCTTACATCATACTAGCTCCTACCAATCCCCCCCCCCTCCTTCACCCTCAGTGCCCTTACATCATACTAGCTCCTACCAATCCCCCCCCCCTCCTTCACCCTCAGTGCCCTTACATCATACTAGCTCCTACCAATCCCCCCCCCTCCTTCACCCTCAGTGTCCTTACATCATACTAGCTCCTACCAATCCCCCCCCTTCACCCTCAGTGTCCTTACATCATACTAGCTCCTACCAACCCCCCCCCCCTTCACCCTCAGTGTCCTTACATCACACTAGCTCCTACCAATCCCCCCCCCCTCTCTTTCACCCTCAGTGCCCTTACATCATACTAGCTCCTACCAATCCCCCCCCCTCCTTCACCCTCAGTGCCCTTTCATCATACTAGCTCCTACCAATCCCCCCCCCCTCCTTCACCCTCAGTGCCCTTACATCATACTAGCTCCTACCAATCCCCCCCCCCCTCCTTCACCCTCAGTGCCCTTACATCATACTAGCTCCTACCAATCCCCCCCCCCTCCTTCACCCTCAGTGCCCTTACATCATACTAGCTCCTACCAATCTCCCCCCCCCCCTTCACCCTCAGTGTCCTTACATCATACTAGCTCCTACCAATCCCCCCCCCCCTTCACCCTCAGTGCCCTTACATCATACTAGCTCCTACCAATCCCCCCCCCCTACTTCACCCTCAGTGCCCTTACATCATACTAGCTCCTATCAATCCCCCCCCCCCTCCTTCACCCTCAGTGCCCGTACATCATACTAGCTCCTACCAATCCCCCCCCCCTCCTTCACCCTCAGTGCCCTTACATCATACTAGCTCCTACCAATCCCCCCCCCCTCCTTCACCCTCAGTGCCCTTACATCATACTAGCTCCTACCAATCCCCCCCCCTCCTTCACCCTCAGTGCCCTTACATCATACTAGCTCCTACCAATCCCCCCCCCTCCTTCACCCTCAGTGCCCTTACATCATACTAGCTCCTACCAATCCCCCCCCCTCCTTCACCCTCAGTGCCCTTACATCATACTAGCTCCTACCAATCCCCCCCCCCTCCTTCACCCTCAGTGCCCTTACATCATACTAGCTCCTACCAATCCCCCCCCCTCCTTCACCCTCAGTGCCCTTACATCATACTAGCTCCTACCAATCCCCCCCCCTCCTTCACCCTCAGTGCCCTTACATCATACTAGCTCCTACCAACTCCCCCCCCCCCTTCACCCTCAGTGCCCTTACATCATACTAGCTCCTACCAATCCCCCCCCCTCCTTCACCCTCAGTGCCCTTACATCATACTAGCTCCTACCAATCCCCCCCCCTCCTTCACCCTCAGTGCCCTTACATCATACTAGCTCCTACCAATCCCCCCCCCCCCTCCTTCACCCTCAGTGCCCTTACATCATACTAGCTCCTACCAATCCCCCCCCCCCTCCTTCACCCTCAGTGCCCTTACATCATACTAGCTCCTACCAATCCCCCCCCCCCCTCCTTCACCCTCAGTGCCCTTACATCATACTAGCTCCTACCAATCCCCCCCCCCCTCCTTCACCCTCAGTGCCCTTACATCATACTAGCTCCTACCAATCCCCCCCCCCCTCCTTCACCCTCAGTGCCCTTACATTAAACTAGCTCCTACCAACCCCCCCCCCCCTCCTTCACCGTCAGTGCCCTTACATCATACTAGCTCCTACCAATCCCCCCCCCCTCCTTCACCCTCAGTGCCCTTACATCATACTAGCTCCTACCAATCCCCCCCCCTCCTTCACCCTCAGTGCCCTTACATCATACTAGCTCCTACCAATCCCCCCCCCTCCTTCACCCTCAGTGCCCTTACATCATACTAGCTCCTACCAACTCCCCCCCCCCTTCACCCTCAGTGCCCTTACATCATACTAGCTCCTACCAATCCCCCCCCCTCCTTCACCCTCAGTGCCCTTACATCATACTAGCTCCTACCAATCCCCCCCCCTCCTTCACCCTCAGTGCCCTTACATCATACTAGCTCCTACCAATCCCCCCCCCCCTCCTTCACCCTCAGTGCCCTTACATCATACTAGCTCCTACCAATCCCCCCCCCCCTCCTTCACCCTCAGTGCCCTTACATCATACTAGCTCCTACCAATCCCCCCCCCCCCTTCACCCTCAGTGTCCTTACATCACACTAGCTCCTACCAACCCCCCCCCCCCCCCTCCTTCACCCTCAGTGCCCTTACATCATACTAGCTCCTACCAATCCCCCCCCCCCTCCTTCACCCTCAGTGTCCTTACATCATACTAGCTCCTACCAATCCCCCCCCTTCACCCTCAGTGTCCTTACATCACACTAGCTCCTACCAATCCCCCCCCTTCACCCTCAGTGCCCTTACATCATACTAGCTCCTACCAATCCCCCCCCCTCCTTCACCCTCAGTGCCCTTACATCATACTAGCTCCTACCAATCCCCCCCCCTTCACCCTCAGTGTCCTTACATCATACTAGCTCCCACCAATCCCCCCCCCCCCTTCACCCTCAGTGTCCTTACATCATACTAGCTCCTACCAATCCCCCCCCCCTCCTTCACCCTCAGTGCCCTTACATCATACTAGCTCCTACCAATCCCCCCCCCTCCTTCACCCTCAGTGCCCTTACATCATACTAGCTCCTACCAACCCCCCCCCCCCCCCTCCTTCACCCTCAGTGCCCTTACATCATACTAGCTCCTATCAATCCCCCCCCCCTCCTTCACCCTCAGTGCCCGTACATCATACTAGCTCCTACCAATCCCCCCCCCCCCTCCTTCACCCTCAGTGCCCTTACATCATACTAGCTCCTACCAATCCCCCCCCCCTCCTTCACCCTCAGTGCCCTTACATCATACTAGCTCCTACCAATCCCCCCCCCTCCTTCACCCTCAGTGCCCTTACATCATACTAGCTCCTACCAATCCCCCCCCCCTCCTTCACCCTCAGTGCCCTTACATCATACTAGCTCCTACCAATCCCCCCCCCTCCTTCACCCTCAGTGCCCTTACATCATACTAGCTCCTACCAATCCCCCCCCCCCTCCTTCACCCTCAGTGCCCTTACATCATACTAGCTCCTACCAACTCCCCCCCCCCCCTTCACCCTCAGTGCCCTTACATCATACTAGCTCCTACCAATCCCCCCCCCCCTCCTTCACCCTCAGTGCCCTTACATCATACTAGCTCCTACCAATCCCCCCCCCCTCCTTCACCCTCAGTGCCCTTACATCATACTAGCTCCTACCAACCCCCCCCCTCATTCACCCTCAGTGCCCTTACATCATACTAGCTCCTACCAATCCCCCCCCCTCCTTCACCCTCAGTGCCCTTACATCATACTAGCTCCTACCAATCCCCCCCCCCTCCTTCACCCTCAGTGCCCTTACATCATACTAGCTCCTATCCATCCCCCCCCCCCCTCCTTCACCCTCAGTGCCCTTACATCATACTAGCGCCTACCAATCCCCCCCCCTCCTTCACCCTCAGTGCCCTTACATCATACTAGCTCCTACCAATCCCCCCCCCTCCTTCACCCTCAGTGCCCTTACATCATACTAGCTCCTACCAATCCCCCCCCCCCTCCTTCACCCTCAGTGCCCTTACATCATACTAGCTCCTACCAATCCCCCCCCCTCCTTCACCCTCAGTGCCCTTACATCATACTAGCTCCTACCAACTCCCCTCCCCCCTTCACCCTCAGTGCCCTTACATCATACTAGCTCCTACCAATCCCCCCCCCCTCCTTCACCCTCAGTGCCCTTACATCATACTAGCTCCTACCATCCCCCCCCCCCCTCCTTCACCCTCAGTGCCCTTACATCATACTAGCTCCTACCAACCCCCCCCCCCTCATTCACCCTCAGTGCCCTTACATCATACTAGCTCCTACCAATCCCCCCCCCCTCCTTCACCCTCAGTGCCCTTACATCATACTAGCTCCTACCAATCCCCCCCCCCCTCCTTCACCCTCAGTGCCCTTACATCATACTAGCTCCTACCAATCCCCCCCCCCCTCCTTCACCCTCAGTGCCCTTACATCATACTAGCTCCTACCAACCCCCCCCTCATTCACCCTCAGTGCCCTTACATCATACTAGCTCCTACCACTCCCCCCCCCTCCTTCACCCTCAGTGCCCTTACATCATACTAGCTCCTACCACTCCCCCCCCCCTCCTTCACCCTCAGTGCCCTTACATCATACTAGCTCCTACCAATCCCCCCCCCCTTCACCCTCAGTGCCCTTACATCATACTAGCTCCTACCAATCCCCCCCCCCTTCACCCTCAGTGCCCTTACATCATACCAGCTCCTACCAATCCCCCCCCCCTCCTTCACCCTCAGTGCCCTTACATCATACTAGCTCCTACCAACCCCCCCCTCCTTCACCCTCAGTGCCCTTACATCATACTAGCTCCTACCAACCCGCCCCCCCCTTCACCCTCAGTGCCCTTACATCATACTACCTCCTACCAATCCCCCCCCCTCCTTCACCCTCAGTGCCCTTACATCATACTAGCTCCTACCAACCCCCCCCCCCCCCCTCACATCATACTACCTCCTACCAATCCCCCCCCCCTCCTTCACCCTCAGTGCCCTTACATCATACTAGCTCCTATCAATCCCCCCCCCCCTCCTTCACCCTCAGTGCCCTTACATCATACTAGCTCCTATCAATCCCCCCCCCTCCTTCACCCTCAGTGCCCTTACATCATACTAGCTCCTATCAATCCCCCCCCCTCCTTCACCCTCAGTGCCCTTACATCATACTAGCTCCTACCAATCCCCCCCCCCCTCCTTCACCCTCAGTGCCCTTACATCATACTAGCTCCTACCAATCACCCCCCCCCCCCACCCTCAGTGCCCTTACATCATACTAGCTCCTACCAATCCCCCCCCCTCCTTCACCCTCAGTGCCCTTACATCATACTAGCTCCTACCAATCCCCCCCCCCTCCTTCACCCTCAGTGCCCTTGCATCATACTAGCTCCTACCAATCCCCCCCCCTCCTTCACCCTCAGTGCCCTTACATCATACTAGCTCCTATCAATCCCCCCCCTCCTTCACCCTCAGTGCCCTTACATTATACTAGCTCCTACCAACCCCCCCCCCCCTCCTTCACCCTCAGTGCCCTTACATCATACTAGCTCCTATCAATCCCCCCCCCCTCCTTCACCCTCAGTGCCCTTACATCATACTAGCTCCTACCAATCCCCCCCCCCCTCCTTCACCCTCAGTGCCCTTACATCATACTAGCTCCTACCAATCCCCCCCCCCCTCCTTTACCCTCAGTGCCCTTACATCATACTAGCTCCTACCAATCCCCCCCCCCCCTTCACCCTCAGTGCCCTTACATCATACTAGCTCCTACCAATCCCCCCCCCCCTCCTTCACCCTCAGTGCCCTTACATCATACTAGCTCCTACCAATCCCCCCCCCCTCCTTCACCCTCAGTGCCCTTACATCATACTAGCTCCTAGCAATCCCCCCCCCCTCCTTCACCCTCAGTGCCCTTACATCATACTAGCTCCTACCAATCCCCCCCCCCCCTCCTTCATCCTCAGTGCCCTTACATCATACTAGCTCCTCCCAATCCCCCCCCCCCCCTTCACCCTCAGTGCCCTTACATCATACTAGCTCCTACCAATCCCCCCCCCCTCCTTCACCCTCAGTGCCCTTACATCATACTAGCTCCTACCAATCCCCCCCCCCTCCTTCACCCTCAGTGCCCTTACATCATACTAGCTCCTACCAATCCCCCCCCCCTCCTTCACCCTCAGTGCCCTTACATCATACTAGCTCCTACCAATCCCCCCCCCTCCTTCACCCTCAGTGCCCTTACATCATACTAGCTCCTACCAATCCCCCCCCCCATCACCCTCAGTGCCCTTACATCATACTAGCTCCTACCAATCACCCCCCTCCTTCACCCTCAGTGCCCTTACATCATACTAGCTCCTACCAATCCCCCCCCCCTCCTTCACCCTCAGTGCCCTTACATCATACTAGCTCCTACCAATCCCCCCCCCCTCCTTCACCCTCAGTGCCCTTACATCATACTAGCTCCTATCAATCCCCCCCCTCCTTCACCCTCAGTGCCCTTACATTATACTAGCTCCTACCAACCCCCCCCCCTCCTTCACCCTCAGTGCCCTTACATCATACTAGCTCCTACCAATCCCCCCCCCCCTCCTTCACCCTCAGTGCCCTTACATCATACTAGCTCCTATCAATCCCCCCCCCTCCTTCACCCTCAGTGCCCTTACATCATACTAGCTCCTATCAATCCCCCCCCCTCCTTCACCCTCAGTGCCCTTACATTATACTAGCTCCTACCAATCCCCCCCCCCCTCCTTCACCCTCAGTGCCCTTACATCATACTAGCTCCTATCAATCCCCCCCCCCCTCCTTCACCCTCAGTGCCCTTACATCATACTAGCTCCTACCAATCCCCCCCCCCTCCTTCACCCTCAGTGCCCTTACATCATACTAGCTCCTACCAATCCCCCCCCCCCTCCTTCACCCTCAGTGCCCTTACATCATACTAGCTCCTACCAATCCCCCCCCCCCTCCTTCACCCTCAGTGCCCTTACATCATACTAGCTCCTAACAATCCCCCCCCCCCTCCTTCACTCTCAGTGCACTTACATCATACTAGCTCCTACCAATCCCCCCCCCCCCCTTCACCCTCAGTGCCCTTACATCATACTAGCTCCTACCAATCCCCCCCCCCCCTTCACCCTCAGTGCCCTTACATCATACTAGCTCCTACCAATCCCCCCCCCCTCCTTCACCCTCAGTGCCCTTACATAATACTAGCTCCTACCAATCCCCCCCCCCTCCTTCACCCTCAGTGCCCTTACATCATACTAGCTCCTACCAATCCCCCCCCTTCACCCTAAGTGCCCTTACATCATACTAGCTCCTACCAATCCCCCCCCCCATCACCCTCAGTGCCCTTACATCATACTAGCTCCTACCAACCCGCCCCCCCTTCACCCTCAGTGCCCTTACATCATACTAGCTCCTACCAATCCCCCCCCCTCCTTCACCCTGAGTGCCCTTACATCATACTACCTCCTACCAACCCCCCCCCCCCTCCTTCACCCTCAGTGCCCTTACATAATACTAGCTCCTACCAATCCCACCCCCTCCTTCACCCTCAGTGCCCTTACATCATACTAGCTCCTACCAATCCCCCCCCCCCCTCCTTCACCCTCAGGGCCCTTACATCATACTAGCTCCTACCAATCCCCCCCCTCTTTCGCCCTCACATCATACTAGCTCCTACCAATCCCCCCCTCTTTCGCCCTCAGTGCCCTTACATCATACTAGCTCCTACCAATCCCCCCCACTCTTTCGCCCTCAGTGCCCTTACATCATACTAGCTCCTACCAATCCCCCCCCCCTCCTTCACCCTCAGTGCCCTTACATCATACTAGCTCCTACCAATCCCCCCCCCCCTCCTTCACCCTCAGTGCCCTTACATCATACTAGCTCCTACCAATCCCCCCCCCCCTTCACCCTCAGTGCCCTTACATCATACTAGCTCCTACCATTCCCCCCCCCCTTCACCCTCAGTGCCCTTACATCATACCAGCTCCTACAAATCCCCCCCCCTCCTTCACCCTCAGTGCCCTTACATCATACTAGCTCCTACCAACCCCCCCCCTCCTTCACCCTCAGTGCCCTTACATCATACTACCTCCTACCAATCCCCCCCCCCCTCCTTCACCCTCAGTGCCCTTACATCATACTAGCTCCTACCAACCCGCCCCCCCCCTTCACCCTCAGTGCCCTTACATCATACTACCTCCTACCAATCCCCCCCCTCCTTCACCCTCAGTGCCCTTACATCATACTAGCTCCTACCAACCCCCCCCCCCTCACATCATACTACCTCCTACCAATCCCCCCCCCCTCCTTCACCCTCAGTGCCCTTACATCATACTAGCTCCTATCAATCCCCCCCCCCCCTCCTTCACCCTCAGTGCCCTTACATCATACTAGCTCCTATCAATCCCCCCCCCCTCCTTCACCCTCAGTGCCCGTACATCATACTAGCTCCTACAAATCCCCCCCCCTCCTTCACCCTCAGTGCCCTTACATCATACTAGCTCCTACCAATCCCCCCCGCCCTCCTTCACCCTCAGTGCCCTTACATCATACTAGCTCCTACCATTCCCCCCCCCTTCACCCTCAGTGCCCGTACATCATACTAGCTCCTACCAATCCCCCCCCCTCCTTCACCCTCAGTGCCCTTACATCATACTAGCTCCTACCAATCACCCCCCCCACCCTCAGTGCCCTTACATCATACTAGCTCCTACCAATCCCCCCCCCTCCTTCACCCTCAGTGCCCTTACATCATACTAGCTCCTACCAATCCCCCCCCCCCCCTCCTT